>NC_029793.2:62839948-62860414 GCF_000816755.2 Arachis ipaensis
GTGTGGCGCCAACGTTTGCCAAAAAGCTTGAGGCAAACGTTGGCGCAAGCTTTTCTCCTCCAGGGTGTTGGTGTGTGGCGCCAACGTTTGCCAAAAAGCTTGAGTTGGCGGTTGGCGCAAGCTTTTTGCTCCAACCAATGTGCATTCACTCTTCCAAAAGCTTGAGCTAAAGTTTGAGGCAAGCTTTTGCTTTTGTTCTCTGCCCTTTCTTCTTTCTTCAACCTCCTTCAAAGCTTTTTTCACCTATCATCAATCAACCAAACACATCAAAGCTATGCTCAAAATCATGAGTTTGTTATTCTTTCATAATATATGACAATTATACCACAAAATCTCATGAAATTGCATTAATTCATCCATGGTTGATTGAATCAAAGGAAATATGAAATTCTACCCAATTGGCTTACTTATGGCTCAAGAAAGTGCATAAAAACAATTGAAAACAAAAGAAAAAGACTAGTGAAACTAGGCTAAGATGACTTGTCATCAGCAGTATCTGATATAAAATAATCACTGAACAATACAACCTTTTGGAATTTACTTGCTGTCCTCGTCCTCATCATCATCATTGCTGGTCTTCACATTCCTCTTTCATCTCTTTGATTGATGATGCTTAATCTTTCCAAAAGTTTGTATGGTGCTCTGCAGTGATATTGAAAGTTGCTTGTTCCCCAAGCACTTAAAAGAAATGGTTAGCATGCATGATTTATTTGTGGGCCTTTGAACTTACTTTGGTGTAGGAACACCAAACTTAGTACCTTGCCAATGGTTCTCATGCATCAGATTAACCATGTGTGAAACTCTTTTTCTTTTTCAAAAGCAATAAAACTGAAAACTTAGGAAACAACAGAATAGTTAACCAGTTTATCTAAATGCTTGAAGCTTGCATTATGCAGAAAGTGAGAATGTATTTTGTGATGGGATTTTGGTGGAACACCAAACTTAGAATCCTTCATTCTCCCTTATATTGTTTTGTTGTGTAACACCAAACTTAGCTTCTTGCAATATAGATGAAGTTAATTAACCTTTTTATTAAAATATCTATGAAAAGAGAACTACCTCAGGTTGGGCTGCCTCCCAACAAGAGCTTCTTTATTGTCATTAGCTTGACATCCTCCATTCTGTTGATCATGGGAGTTGAAAATCCTGTTGCCTTTGGTTTCCTCCTCTCACTATGGGCTTCCTTTCCTCTGTTTCTTCTTGTGGAATTTTTCTGTGATGATTTTCTTGGATGATTGATTCCTTTCCCGTAGCCTTCTCACTTTCCTCCATGATTGCTTTCCCTTTTTCAATCTAACAGCTTTTTCGCTATTCTTTGGGTCGTCTTCAGTGGCCCTGAGAGACATATTTACCATCCGCTCGCTTGTTTCTGCAAGATGCTTAGTCAGTTGTTCCATTTGCCTCTCAATTTTTCTGAGTGAGGCTTCTTGGTTTCTGCTTATCATTTCTTGATTTTTCCTTGCTTCTTCCTGCTCTATTATTACCATCTCTTGAGCTTTCACGAATCTTTCCATCATCATTTCTAGAACACAGATTCTTTGAAGGTTTAAAGTTGGTTGTGGTTGTGTCAAATGTGATGGTTGATGAGAGTCGTTTTGGGCGAGTTGTGAGGTAGGATGGGGTTGGAAGTGTGTGCATTGGGGTGGTGCGTGATGGTTGTTGTTGTGAGGGTGGTTTTTATGCTGGTTTTTGAAGTTAGGGTTGTTGCAGTTGAAGTCCCTTGGTCTTTGATTTTGGTGTTCGACCCCCCTCCAATTAGAATGAGTTCTCCAGGGTGGGCTGTACACATCATTCTGAGACTTATGTTGGAACATGCTAGAGGAACTGTTTGGAGAGTGTGATTGCTCATAACTTTGTTGCTCATGGTTAATTGCTCCAAAACCTTGTTCAGATTGATTCCAACCGTATGAGTTTTGAGTTAGGTTGTATGCATGTACTACAGCAGTTCGCAGCTCATTGATTTTTCTGACCATCATATCTAGGTGTTGTAGAGTCTGCTGATGCATCTGCTTGTTTTGGTTCATGACTGCACGGACACCTTCAATTTCCTTCTCTTGTGTGAATGGTTACACTTCTGCCTCTGGTTTAACAATTCCCTGAGGTGGTTTCAACTTGGCCAGGAGTTTACTCATTAGTTCTTCCCATCCGATGATGCTTCCTTGTGGGAAAGCTTCAAACCATTGAGCAACATCGTTCATGGTGATGAGTGGGTGCTTCAAGTTATGGGTTGCATTATCATCTAAGGTGGGGACATTACTCCCATGATTACTGGAATTCGTCGAGTTCCCCTCCATGATCTGCACAATCACAAACGGTCTAAATGAAGATAGAGTATATTCATGCCAGAATATGATTAGAGGATTAGTTGACACAATGTGTCAAACAGTTGATAAACTTGAAAGATTAGTGGAAGAAAATTGCTTCTCTCGTATATTCAACAAGCTAAAGCATGAGAATCACACACAGCCAGAGAAACCAAGAAAACTTTACTCTATTGCTAAAGTGGAGTTTCAGTTAGCTCAAGCAAAAATTCAAACAGTTAGTGGGTTAGTAAAAAAAATTAAAGAAACAGAGAAGAAAAAGTGCTTGATCTAGATCTTCACTTCACATAATCATTGTCAATCTAATTCAATCCTCGGCAACGGCGCCAAATACTTGATGTGTGGAAAATGATCCAACATAAAACTCACTGATGAGTATTTTGGTGGAGAAACAAATCTCTCCAAAACAACTCCAATCTAACCGGCAAGTGCACCGGGTCGCATCAAGTAATAAAAACTCACGGGAGTGAGGTCGATCCCACAGGGATTGAAGGATTGAGCAATTTTAGTTTAGTGGTTGATTTAGTCAAGCGAATCAAGATTTGGTTGGGTGATTTGTGATTTGCAGAATTTAAATTGCATGAAATTAAAGAGAGCAGGAAATTAAATTGCTGAATCTTAAAGAACAAGAAATTAAATGGCAGAAACTTAGAGTGCAAGAAATGTAAATTGCGGAATCTTAAAGTGCAAGAAATGTAAATAGCTCGAAATGTAAAGGGGATTAGGAATTGGATTTGCAGAAATTAAACAAAGAAAAGTAACTTGCATCAAACAAAAGAGTAAAAGAAGGTTTGGGTTGAATCGGATCTTGAAGCAGTAAAGTAAATGAACATTAAAAGCAAGAAACAAAATGTAAATTAGGAATTCAGATCTCAGGTCCCAGAGACTAGAAAAGCAAGTCTAGATCTCAATACCTTCCTAGATCCAACAAGAACAATTGCAAGGGAATTGTAAATTGCAAGGAAAGTAGATGAGAAGCAAGTAACAGAAACGGAAATTCAATTACAGTAAATAAACAGAGAGATCCAAGGATGAGATTGAAACAGAATTCCTTCAATTCTTCAACCCAAGATCCAAGACAATTGTAATTGAAATTGAAAGCAATAAAACTAAGAGGAAGAGAAGTGAATTCTCCTTCCCCAAGACTAAGAAATTAAAGATCACTCAATATCCAAAGCTCTCCGAAAACTATTATGAAAATTCCAAAAGAAAGCCCTGCGAAGAACTTGAATTCTATCTTATTTATACACTTTCTTCAAATGATCTTCAAGCCTTGAGTTGGGCCTTTGCTCTTGGTGGAATTGGGTTGAAAGAGGCCTTGGTTGATTGCTCTTGGAGTTTGGAGAAGAACCAAAGTGAACCAAATGAACCGGGTTGGAGTTTTGCAAAAGTTGGACCAAAAGTTGGAGGGTTAAGTTGTTTGAATAATCTGTTTGATTGCTTGGAACTAGCAATGTGCAGGAAGTTAGAATGTAATTTTAAATGAAGTTTTAGTGGAACACCAAACTTAGCATCCTGCATTCTCCCTTAGATTGTTTTTGGTGTGCAACACCAAACTTAGCTCCTTGCAATACATAGCAATTATCCAACACTCTTATTGAAAAAGTTATGAAAAGAAAACTACCTCAGGTTGGGTTACCTCCCAACAAGCGCTCTTTTATTGTCACTAGCTTGACATTGAGGCTTTCTTTTATGGTGGTTGGTGCTTGTAGAGCCTCAATTTGTCTCCTCTGACCGTGATCTTCTTCTTTGTTCTCTGGTGTTCAATTTCAGCATGCTCTAATAAGAGTATGTTGCTGACAGTGTAGTAGTCCTCGGTTTGTTGATTTGCCCCCAGCTGTTGATATATCAGTTGCACTTTGTCACCTTTGGAAAGCCCCTCTGTTGGAATCTTTCTGTTCTTCCAACCCCTTTTTGCTTTGTTTCTGCGTTTCATCTTTCCTTTTGTTGATCTTTCTTCTCTGGCCGTAGGCTTTCCTTGGGGACCTCTCTTTCAGTGGCTAATACTCTAATATCCTCTTGGGCTTCTTCATCAGTCTGCACAATCCTTAGCATTGGGATGTTACTGTGACCTTCCTGGTCATTTTTCATATATTCTTTCTTCTCCTTGCTAAATTGTGCCTCTGGTAATACCTTCAGAGTGACACTCTGGTCATGCATCCTGAGAGTTAATTCCCGTTCATCTACGTCTATGATAGCTCTAGCAGTGGCCAAGAATGGCCTTCCCAGTATAACAGAGTCACCATCATCATCGTTTGATTCTAGAACCACAAAGTCAACAGGGTATATAAAACTGTCCACCTTGACCAAAAGATTTTCAATTACACCCCTGGGGTATACCATTGACTTATCTACCAGCTCCAGAGACATTTGTACTGGTTTGACCTCCTCTATATGCAGCTTTTTCACCAGGGATGATGGTATTAAGTTAATACTTGCTCCGAGATCATACATTGCTTTAGTGATGGTCAATTCCCCAATGGTGCAAGGCAACAGGAAGCTCCCTGGGTCCTCAAGCTTGGGAGGAAGCCCCTTTTGAATCAGGGCCCTGCATTCCTCAGTAATCATTATGGTTTCTTTCTCATCCCAGCTTCTTTTCTTGTTGACAAGCTCCTTCAAGAATTTGGCATACAGAGGCATTTGCTCAAGTGCTTCAGCCAAGGGGATATTGATTTCCAGCTTCTTAAAAATCTCAAGGAATTTGTGAAAATGCTGGTCTTTAACCTCTTTGTTGAACCTCTGGGGATATGGCAGTGGAGGTGTGATGCTCTTTCCTATTTGCTGCTGTCCCTGAGCCACTTTCTTTGAGCTATGTAGCTGGTTGTCCTTCTCTTTAAGTTTCTCAGTGCTTTTGTTTGACATCACAACTCGCTCCTTAGCTTCATCGTCCTTTGCTTGCTTCTCATCCTCTGTTGGTTCTTTGAAGCTCTCTGCTTGTTTCTTTGTGGTGTCATTGTTGCTTATCAATGTTCTCCCACTCCTTAATTGTATTGCCTTGCACTCCTCCTTGGGATTTGGGATTGTGTCACTGGGCAGTGAGTTTGAAGGTCTCTCAACAGATACTTGCTTGGGAGTTGCCCAATCTGCCTCTCTAGGCTCTTTAATGATGCTTCATGGTTTTTGTTTGTTATTTCCTGGTGCTTCATCATTTTTTCTATCAAGGTCTCTAAATTGGTGAGTCTTTGAGGTTCAGGTGGTGCTTGTGGTGGGTTGTGAGATGTGGGTTGTGGGTGATAAACATTTTGGTTGGTGGAATGGTTGTTGGATTGGTACTGGTTGAGATTAGGGTAGTTGTTTTGAGGTTTTCTGTATGTGTTTTGGTTAGTCTGCTGCTGGTTGTAGTTTTGGTTGTTTCTTTGGTTGTTTTGGTTTGAATTCCTCTGCCATGGTTGTTGGTTTTGGTTGTGAGTGTCTCCCCATCTGAGGTTGGGGTGATTTTTCCATAAGGGGTTGTAGGTATCACCATAGAATTCATTTGGACTTGAATGCATGTACTGGACTTGTTCCTGCTGTTGCTCCTCTTGGATTTCTTTATTTTGCCCCCATGTGGCTGATGGTTGACTGGTGTTAACTGCTGCAACTTGGAGGCCATCAATCCTCTTGGTCATTTGCTCAAATTGTTGTTGAATTTGCTGCTGCATTAATTTGTTTTGAGCTAGGATTGAATCCACTCCTTCTAGCTCCATTACTCCTCTCCTTTGTGATGGTTGGCGGCCTCTTTGATGAGCAAAGAAATATTGGTTGTTGGCCACCATATCAATGAGTTCTTGAGGGGGTAGATTGCAGGAAATTAAAGAGCAAAGAAAGTAAATAAGCTGAATCTTAAAGGACAAGTAATGTAAATTGCAGAAACTTAGATTGCAAGAAATGTAAATGGCTGAATCTTAAAGTGCAAGAAATGTAAATTGCTTCAATTATAAAAGGAGTTGGGAATTGGGATTGCAGAAATTAAACAAGAACAAGTGAATTGTAATTAAACAGAAGAGTAGAAAGTGAATTGAAATAAAGTAGATCTAAACAGAAAAGTAGAAATGCTTGAGAAATTAAAACAGAGAATGACTTGTGCTTAAATTGCAGCAAATTAAAAGTAGTTGAAGATCTCAAGAGTGGAAGAGACTAGAAAATAAGTCTAGATCTCAAATCCTTCCTTGATTCAACAAGAGCAATTGCAAAAGAAATAAAGAAAAGTAAATTGCAGAATTAAAGAGAAGATGAAGCAGTAAAGAGAAATTCAAATTCAATTGTGTAGAAAAAGTAAACAAGAGATTTCAAGGTGAGATTGAGACAGAATTTCCTCAATTCTCAACACCCAAGACTCAGTAAAACTTTGCAGAAAAGAAAACAAGAAACTGAAGAGGAAGAGAATTCAATTCTCCTCCCAGATCCAAGTTACAGTAAGTAAAATCCTCCAAAAGGTGTAAATTCAAAAGTAAAAGTTGACGTCTCTCCTAACGTTTGAGGTCAAACGTGAGCTCAAACGTGGCTCCTCCCATGCATTTCTTTTGGCCAACGTTTGGCCCAACGTTTAAGGCAAACGTTGGCGCAAACGTTGGCTTCTCCAAGGCATTAAATAGAGTGCTCTTCCTTGCTAAAATGGCGCCAACGTTTGACCTCAAGTTTGAGGCAAACGTTGGCGCAAACGTTGCCAAGCTCCAAGGGTGCATTTGCTTGTTCTTGTGGCGCCAACGTTTGACCTCAAGTTTGAGGCAAACGTTGGCGCAAACGTTGCTTCTCATGGGTGAAGAATCTTCAAGCCAACGTTTGACCTCAAGTTTGAGGCAAACGTTGGCGCAAACTTGGTGTGCTTCCAGGGTGAAAATGCAATCTTCCTCACGTTTGAGTTCAAGTTTGAGGCAAACTTTAGCTCAAACGTGAGTCTTTTTTTCTTGCCCCTTGCTGTCCCCTTTTCTTCAACCTTCTTTCAAGCTTTATTCCACCTATCATCAATCAACAATTGCATCAAAGCTATGCTATAATCATGAGAGTTATTCTTTTTCTTGTCATCTAAGCAATTATGGCACAAAACTCATGAAAATGCATCAATTCATCCATGATTGATTGAATCTAAGAAAACATGAAATTCCACCCAATTTACTTACTTGTGGCCCAAGAAAGTGCATAAAACCTATTGAAAATCAAAGAAAAAGACTAGTAAAACTAGGCTAGGATGACTTGTCATTACTCTCCATGTCCTGACCGTGTCATGGGGTGCACAAGGCTTGCTCCTTGTTGCTTCTTGTTGCGTGTCATGCCCCTTGGTGTGTCAAGTTTGTGCGCCAAAATGTGGGGAGCTTGGGGGAGAGTAGTGCTCAGTTGGGAAAACCAACTGAGCTCTCCTTGGTGGCGCCTTGCTCTTGTCTTCAAGGTCCCAGGTTCAACTCTTGGTGGAAGCAAATGAGAGTTTATTTTCCTTGGAGGAGTGGACGCTCCTTCCTTGCTTTTCATGGAACTCCTTGGTTCGAACCTTGGCCAATGCATCTTGGATTATTTTCCTTGCAAGCTTGGTAGTGAGAGATCCCTTGTTCGAACCTTGGAGGAAGCATTTTGGCTATTTCTTCTTGATTTTTCTTGCAAGGAGCGTTCCTTGCCTCCCTTTGGTCCTTGGTTCGAAACTTGGTGGCTTCCTCCTGATGACAAGTCATCTTAGCCTAGTTTCACTAGCTTTTTTCTTTTGTTTTCAATTGATTTTATGCACTTTCTTGAGCCATAAGTAAGCCAATTGGGTAGAATTTCATGTTTCCTTTGATTCAATCAACCATGGATAAATTAATGCAATTTCATGAGATTTTGTGCTATAATTGTCATATATTATGAAAGAATAACAATCTCATAATTTTAAGCATAGCTTTGAGGTGCTTGGTTGATTGATGATAGGTGAAAAGAGCTTTGAAGAAGGTTGAAGAAAGAAGAAATGGCAAGGAGCAAGAGAGAACAAAAAGCTTGAGCAAAAGCTTGCCTCAAACTTTAGCTCAAACTTTTGGAAGAGTTGAATTCACCCTGGATGGAGCAAAAGCTTGCGCCAACGTTTGACCTCAAGCTTTTAGGCAAACGTTGGCGCCACAACAAAACACCCAGGAGAGCAAAAGCTTGCACCAACGTTTGACTTCAAGCTTTTAGGCAAACGTTGGCGCCACAACAACATGAAGGGGTATACTTCCAACAAGAATAACTTGAGTTGTAGATGTCCAATTGAGGTGATTCCAAGTGGGTTAGAAAGCTGACATTCAGATCTTTCCAACCATATATAATAGTCTATATTGGGCATAAAATTGATAATGTGACAAGAGGACAAAGTAGTCCCCAAGAAGCATTCAAAAGGGATCCACGTTTGGCTCAAAGTTTGACCTCAAACTTTGGCTCAAACGTGGATGGTAGCAAGGAAGGCTAGCTGATATGAAAAGTTTGAGTAAAAGTTTGACCTTAAACTTTTACTCAAGCTTTTCTGGTTCATGGCCCGGTTCACAAATGGGTTTCTCTCAAACTCCAAGAGCAATCAACAGAGGCTTTTGTCAACCCAATTCCATCAAGAGCAAAGGCCCAATTCAAAGCTTTAAGATCATTTGAAGAGAGTGTATAAATAGCTTAGATTTTAAGTTTTAAAAAAGCTTTTTCCATTTTAGTTTTTACGAAGTGATTTTGGGGAGAGCTTTTGGTTAGGAGTCATTTGGAGATTCTAAGTCTTGGGGAAGGGAATTGAATTCTCTTTCTCTTAGTTTTCTTGTTTTCAATTTCATTTACACTCGTCTTGAATCTTGGGTGTTAGAGAATTGAAGGAATTCTGTTTCAATCTCACCCTGAGATCTCTCTGTTTCATTTACTGCACTTTTTGAGAAATCTATATTTGCATTCCTTTCTTTTACCGCTTGATCTTTACTTTTCTTGCAATTGAATTCTAAATTTGGATCTAGGAAGGCATTGAGATCTAGACTTGGTTATCTAGTCTCTTGAGTCCTGAGATCTGAAATTTCCTTTTATTTCTCTGTTGAACGCTTCTTCAAGCAATTTACATTTTCTGTTTGAGATCTACTGCAATTAAATTCATCTTTTACTTCCCTGCTTGTTGCAATTTACTTTTCCTTGTTTAATTCTTGCAATCCCACATCCCTAACCCATTTACAATTCATGCAATTTACATTTCTTACGTTATAAGTTTTTGCCATTTAATTTCTTGTTCTTTAAGATTCAGCACATTTACTTTCCTGCTCTTTCCTTTACTGCAATTTCCCCTCTTCCCTTTTACTTTTCATGCAATTTAGTTTCTGCAAATTACAAATCACTCAACCAAATCTTGATTCGCTTGACTAAATCAACCACTAAACAAAAATTGCTCAATCCTTCAATCCCTGTGGGATCGACCTCACTCACGTGAGTTATTATTACTTGATGCGACCTGGTACACTTGTCGGTTAGATTTGTGTGTTTGGAATTCGTTTTCCAAAAATACACATCAAGTTTTTGGCGCCGTTGCCGGGGATTGAAATAGATTGACAATGATTAAGTAAGGTGGTGGTCTAGATTAAGCACTTTTTCTTTGTTTTTGTTCATTTTCTTTATTTCTAACTTGCACACTAACTGTTTGAGACTTTGTCTCTACTAAATCTCACTGCACTCAAGCTACAGAGTGCTCTATGTATCTTTGCTATTTTGGTTGTATGACATAAACCAGGAGAGGTTCTCCACCTCTGGATTTTCTGAAGAAGGGCACCAAGAAATGGAGGAGACCGGAAGGAAGTCCATAGTGATAGGAGAAAATCAAAGGCAACAGGATTTTCAACCTCCATGATCAAATAATGGAGGATGTCAAGCTAGTGACAATAAAGAAGCGCTTGTTGGGAGGCAACCCAACCTGAGGTAGTTTTCTTTCCATTTAATAAAAAGGCTAAGTAACTTTCTCTATATTGTAAGGAGCTAAGTTTGGTGTTGCACACCAAAACAATTTAAGGGAGAATGAAGAATGCTAAGTTTGGTGTTCCACCAAAAATCTCTTTTAAAAACACATTCTCACCTTCTACATAGATGGTTGCTAGATCCAAGCAAGCAGAGAAACTACTTAACCAATGTCTGTTTTCTAGTTTTTTAGTCTTATTGCCTTTAGCAAAGAAAAAGAGTTCCACATATGGTCAATTTGATGCATGAGAACCATTGGCAAGGTACTAAGTTTGGTGTTCCCACACCAAAGTAAGTTCAAAAGCCCACAAATAAATCATGCATGCTAACCATTTTTCAAGTGCTTGGGGAACAAGCAACTTTCAATATCACTGCAGAGTACCATACAAACTTTTGGGAAGATTTAGCATCATCAATCAAAGAGATGAAAGAGGAATGTGAAGACCAGCAATGATGATGAGGAAGAGGACAGCAAGTAAACTCCAAAAGGTTGTATTGTTCATTATCAGATACTGCTGTAACTGAAAGTGATATGATACCCTTATCTGTCTTTCTGTCTAGTATAGTTTTTCTGCAATTCAATAATCAAGATGCTTGATCATTTACAATACTATACTCTCCAAAACTTGTTTGCACTCAATATTTCAAAAATGCATCACATGAAAGTTCTTTGAAAAGAAGGATTGAGGAATTAAACAATTTTGAGGCAAGTAAAAGATTAGGAGAAGTCGTGGTTCTAGTTGTATGATTATGTATTGAGGTTGCATGCTTATGAAAACTTGCATGGGAGCTTATAGGCGGGACATAAAGTTCAAAGAAGTGTTGTGGAGATTCTCAAACATTTATTGATCCAAGAAGCAGCAAACAAGACAAAAGAAAATAAAGAAAATACAAAAACAAAAAGAACATGGCCGAAGGCTCTGAGCATCAATTACTAGGCAGAAAAGAAGAAAGAAACAAGAACTCAAAGAGTTGTTGTCCTAGTAAATGCTTGTAGTCGAATTGTGTCAAAGAGAGAGGCTTGAGTAAGTAAATCCTTAGGGGTGCTTTAACACCTAATACCTTAAAACCAACTGGTTTAGGAGTATTGATTGAAAGCTTATCTAAAAAGCCGCTTTGAGACATGACACTTAGAGTCAAGGCCAAAGTACAGCAATTCTAAGCTGCTTCAAGGTGATTACCTATAGAGAGATCTCCATGATATCATTTGGATGAAAGTCCTAAGACCTAAGACTTCCAAGATGTAGGGACTAGTATGCACTGAAGCCCTTGCATGAGCATATAATTTAGAGTTCAATCCACTGTCACTTAATCACTTCACTCACAGGACATTACAAGTTATTCTTCAATCCATCTTAATTGAAAGAACCTTTGAGCATAATTATCTCCTTGCTTGGGGACAAGCAAATTTTAAGTTTGGTGTTGTGATGACAAGTCATCTTAGCCTAGTTCACTAGTCTTTTTCTTTTGTTTTCAATTGTTTTTATGCACTTTCTTGAGCCATAAGTAAGCCAATTGGGTAGAATTTCATGTTTCCTTTGATTCAATCAACCATGGATAAATTAATGCAATTTCATGAGATTTTGTGCTATAATTGTCATATATTATGAAAGAATAACAATCTCATGATTTTGAGCATAGCTTTGATGTGCTTGGTTGATTGATGATAGGTGAAAAGAGCTTTGAAGAAGGTTGAAGAAAGAAGAAATGGCAAGGAGCAAGAGAGAACAAAAAGCTTGAGCAAAAGCTTGCCTCAAACTTTAGCTCAAACTTTTGAAAGAGTTGAATTCACCCTGGATGGAGCAAAAGCTTGCGCCAATGTTTGACCTTAAGCTTTTAGACAAACGTTGGCGCCACAACAAATACACCCTGGAAAAGAGCAAAAGCTTGCGCCAACGTTTGACCTCAAGCTTTTAGGCAAACGTTGGCGCCACAACAAAACACCCAGGAGAGCAAAAGCTTGTGCCAACGTTTGACCTCAAGCTTTTAGGCAAACGTTGGCGCGGTATACTTCCAACAAGAATAACTTGAGTTGTAGATGTCCAATTGAGATGATTCCAAGTGGGTTAGAAAGCTGACATTCAGAGCTTTCCAACCATATATAATAGTCTATATTGGGCATAAAATTGACAACGTGACAAGAGGACAAAGTAGCCCCCAAGAAGCATTCAAAAGGGATCCACATTTGGCTCAAAGTTTGACCTCAAACTTTGGCTCAAACGTGGATGGCAGCAAGGAAGGCTAGCTGATATGAAAAGTTTGAGTAAAAGTTTGACCTCAAACTTTTACTCAAGCTTTTCTGATTCATGGCCCGGTTCATAAATGGGTTTCTCTCCAACTCCAAGAGCAATCAACAAAGGCTTTTGTCAACCCAATTCCATCAAGAGCAAAGGCCCAATTCAAAGCTTGAAGATCATTTGAAGAGAGTGTATAAATAGCTTAGATTTTAAGTTTTAAAAAAGCTTTTTCCATTTTAGTTTTTACGAAGTGATTTTGGGGAGAGCTTTTGGTTAGGAGTCATTTGGAGATTCTAAGTCTTGGGGAAGGGAATTGAATTCTCTTTCTCTTAGTTTTCTTGTTTTCAATTTCATTTACACTCGTCTTGAATCTTGGGTGTTAGAGAATTGAAGGAATTCTATTTCAATCTCACCCTGAGATCTCTCTGTTTCATTTACTGCACTTTTTGAGAAATCTATATTTGCATTCCTTTCTTTTACCGCTTGATCTTTACTTTTCTTGCAATTGAATTCTAAATTCGGATCTAGGAAGGCATTGAGATCTAGACTTGGTTATCTAGTCTCTTGGGTCCTGAGATCTGAAATTTCCTTTTATTTCTCCGTTGAACGCTTCTTCAAGCAATTTACATTTTCTGTTTGAGATCTACTGCAATTAAATTCATCTTTTACTTCCCTGCTTGTTGCAATTTACTTTTCCTTGTTTAATTCTTGCAATCCCACATCCCTGACCCATTTACAATTCATGCAATTTACATTTCTTGCGTTATAAGTTTCTGCCATTTAATTTCTTGTTCTTTAAGATTCAGCACATTTACTTTCCTGCTCTTTCCTTTACTGCAATTTCCCCTCTTCCCTTTTACTTTTCATGCAATTTAGTTTCTGCAAATTACAAATCACTCAACCAAATCTTGATTCGCTTGACTAAATCAACCACTAAACAAAAATTGCTCAATCCTTCAATCCCTGTGGGATCGACCTCACTCACGTGAGTTATTATTACTTGATGCGACCCGGTACACTTGCCGGTTAGATTTGTGTGTTTGGAATTCGTTTTCCAAAAATACACATCACCTCCCTTAGAATTTCATCTTGAATTAATTTTGTAAAGTCCCCGATAAAGCTCACTTAATGAACTGAGCTTTATGTCATTCCCTTGCTTTCTTTAGTGCTCAGTTGACTATTTGAACTTAGCTTGGTGCCTTATATTCTCTCATTTGTCTTTGTGAAGCTCAGTTTGGCTTCCATTCTTCTTTGATTTTTGCTACGCTTTTCTTCTCTTGGGCACGCTTCTTGCTTCCTTTGGGCACATTCCTTAGGCCACGCTTTTCTTATTTTCTTCTTTCTTCACCTACAAGTAATGAAAACAACCAATCAAAGTATCACCAAATTCACAAGGCTTATAAATCATTAAAAATTAATTAAATTTGGCTTCAACCTCATGATTTAGCATCAAATAAATGGTGGTTGTTTGATTCAAAGAAGTCATGCATTTTCATTCCAAATTACTTACTTAGAATGCAAGAAAGTGCATAAAACCTAATAAAAACAAAGAAAAAGGCTAGTGAAACTAGGCTAAGATGACTTATCATCACAACACCAAACTTAAAACTTGCTTGTCCCCAAGCAAGCACTAAACATAAGGAAAGATAGAATGAAATAGAGAAGTATGCATGTCCTTATTAGGCATATAGTTGAATTTGGCTTATGGGGTTTTATGCAGATCAAAAGTAGCTCATTTATTACTTGCTGTTAAAACAAACCATGTTTTCTTAAGGGTTCACCAAGATTGCTGCTATAATTCCTCACTTTTTGCTTATTTCTCTTGTTAGCTTTTTCTTCTTTCTTTTGTATTACAGAGTTTATCATTTATTGAGGGCTTGGTGGCAAATGTTGTAGTGGCCTTTGGCTTACTTTCACTCAACATTTCTTCACCACAGACATATGGCTCACCTTTTCTTCCTAGGATCATTGATGCCCAGCATCTCTTTGGAACTAACTGTTTTGTAGCTAGGTTGCTCTTTATTGTGGACTTTCAGTTGGCAATCCCAAATCAATTGATCTAAGTTGCCAAGTTTTAAAATACTCCTTAGAACTTACTTGTCCAAACATATCCTAGTACACAAACACCACAGGCATATGTCCTAGGGTCCAAGCTATTGGTGTCTAGCCTTATTGTTTGTTTCTTTGCCAACTCTTGGATTTTTCTTCTTTCTTTTTATTTCTGTTTTGGTTTATTTTCAAGGGGCTTTCATTAATTGAAGGATCATAGCAGCAAACTAGCTTAAGCTTCAAGAAACAAGTTATTCTGCAGCATTTATTCTATGAGCTAATAGTTGAATCAAACACAGACCACCACTAACTTTCATTCTAACTTTTGCAACATTGAACAATTACTTTTCTAAATCAAACATCTTTCTTTTATTCAAACAGCAAGGGGAAACAAAACAAAGTATTCAAGTTAATGAATGATGACAATTATTATGCATATGGTTTTCTTTAGGATGTACTTCCACTTGCAACTAAATGATCATTCTAGCCAGACATAAAGGAATAATTAAACCATCACATAACAACAGGAATCAAGTATAAATACAACCTGTTGAGTTGCAGTTTTCCATTATTCCTTCTATTTGCTCCTTTTGAGTTGTAATTCAGGTGTTCTTTAATTTGTTAGCTAATTTTCTGCCTGCTCCTCAAATGTTGCTTACTGTTCAACCCTTTTAGGTATTGGTAAACCTGCAAAGCTTATGTGTGGGCTCTCGAACTTACTTTGGTGTGTGAACACCAAACTTAGTTCCTTGCCAATGTTTCTCATGCAACAAATTATATGTGAACTCTTTTTCTTTTTCAAAAGCAATAAACTAATGACTTGGAAACAGCAAAATAGTTAACTAGTTCATCTAAATGCTCAAAGCTAGCATTATGCAGGAGGTGAGAATATGTTCTATGATGGGATTTTGGTGTAACACCAAACTTAGAATCCTTCATTCTCCCTTATATTATTTTGGTGTGCAATACCAAACTTAGCTTTTTGCAATATAGATAAAGCTAATTAACCTTTTTATTGAAATTGCTATGAAAAGAAAACTACCTCAGGTTGGGTTGCTTCCCAACAAGCGCTCTTTTATTATCACTAGCTTGACATTGACCCCGTCTTTTATGGTGGTTGATGACTGTAGTGCCTCAACTTGTCCCCTCTGATTGTGAGCTTCTTCTTTGTTCCTTGGTGCTCTATTTCAGCATGCTCTAGTGAGAGTATTTTGCTCACAGTATAGTAATCATCAGTCTGTTGGCTTGCTCCCAGTTGTTGATAGACCAATTGCACTTTGTCACCTTTGGAAAGCCCTTCTGTTGGAATTTTTTTGTTCTTCTAACCTTTTTTGATTCTGTTTTTGTCTTTCTTCCCTCCTTTTGTTGACCCTTCTTCTTTGACAACAGGCTTCCTCTTGAGATTTCTTTTTTTAGTTGCCAATACTACAATGTCCTCTTGAGCTTCTTCATTATTTTGCACAGTCTTTTTCTCTTTTTGACCTGCTGTATCATCTATCTCTTGCTTGGGAGGGCAGTTGTTGTTTGTCTTGTTGATTCCCTCCTTCCACTGCAGATTTTCTTTGTCTGTTTCCGTACCATCCTTCTTTCCATTACTGATCTGTGTTTCTGGCAGTACACTCAGAGTGACACTCTCATCATGCATCCTGAGGGTTAATTCTCCTTGCTCTATGTCTATGATGGCCCTAGCAGTGGCTAAGAACAGTCTTCCCAGTATAATGGAGTCACCCTCATCCTGATCTGAATCTAAGATCACAAAATCTGCAGGGAAGATGAATCTATCTACCTTGACTAGAAAGTTCTCAATCATACCCCTGGGGCATATCACTGACTTGTCCACTAATTCTAGACACATTTGTACTGGTTTCACCTCTTTTATGCTTAGCTTTTTCACTAGAGAGGAAGGCATTAGATTGATACTAGCTCCTAAGTCACACATTGCCTTGTTGATGTTCATACTACCAATGGCACAGGGTAGAAAGAAACTTCTAGGGTCTTTGAGTTTAGGAGGAAGTCCCTTCTGGATTAGTGTTCTGCATTCCTCAGTAAGCAGTATAGTTTCATTAACTTGCCAACTCCTCTTCTTGTTGATAAGTTCTTTCAAGAACTTAGCATACAGGGGCATTTGCTCAAGTGCTTCAGCTAAGGGAATATTGATCTCCAACTTCTTGAAGACTTCAAGAAATTTTGGGAAGTGTTGGTCCTTAGTCTCCTTGTTGAACCTTTGAGGATATGGCAAAGGTGGTGTGAAGTTCATTCCCTGCCTTTGTTCCTTGGTTGGCTCTTCAATTGCTTCCTTCCCTTTTCTTGATTTTTGTGCCTGATCTTCTTTTTCTTGAGCTTGATTCTGAGTTTGCTTGCTTGCTGTTACATCCTCATCATTGGCTTTCTCTTCTCCAGCTTGTTTTTTGTCACTTTCCTTTGGTTTCTTGGTTGTTTCTTCATTTTTCACCAGGATCTTTCCACTCCTTAGTTGTATTGCCTTGCACTCCTCTTTTGGATTAGGAATGGTGTCACTTGGTAGTGAGCTTTATGGCCTTTCAATGGTAATTTGCTTGGAGAGTTGTCCAATTTGCCTTTCCATATTTTTCATGGAGGCTTCCTGGTTCCTTAATATCATCTCTTGTTGCTTCATCATCTTTTTCATTAAGAGCTCCAAGTTGTTAATCCTCTGAGAGTCTTGTGAGATTAGTTGATTGTGGGGTGTTGAGGGTTGAGGGTAAGTGTTTTGATTTGAGGCTTGGTTATTGGATGGATGATGGTTAGAATTGGGATAGGTGTTTTGTGGTTTTCTGTATGTGGCTTGGCTATTGTTCTGTTGGTTGTTTTGGTTTGTGTTTTTCCAATTGTTTTGGTTTGAGTTTCTCTGCCATTGCTGTTGAGTTTGATTGTGGTTGTCTCCCCATCTGAGGTTAGGATGGTTCTTCCATGAAGGGTTGTAAGTATCACCATAGACTTCATTTGGCCCAGAATTTTGGTTGTGCATGAATTGGACTTGTTCTTGCTGTTGCTCCTCTTGAGTTTCTTCATTTTACCCCCATGTGGTTGATGGTTGGCTTGTGTTAACTGCTGCAACTTGGAGGCTATCAATCCTCTTGGCCATTTACTCAAATTGTTGTTGAATTTGCTGTTGCATCATTTTATTTTGAGCAAGGATTGAGTCCACTCCTTCCAACTCCATCACTCCTTTCCTTTGTGATGGTTGGCGTTGCCTTTGGTGAGCAAAGAAATACTGGTTATTGGCCACCATATCAATGAGATTTTGGGCTTCCTCTACAGTTTTCATGAGTTGCACAGAACCTCCTGTTGAATGATCTAAAGCCTCTTGAGATTTCAGTGTCAAGCCTTCATAGAAATTCTGCAATCTGTCCCACTCACTGAACATTCCCGGTGGACACTTGATGACAATTCATCTTAGCCTAGTTTCACTAGCCTTTTTCTTTTGTTTTTAATTGAATTATGCACTTTCTTGAGCCAAAAGCAAGCCAATTGGGTAGATTTTCATGTTTCCTTTCATTTAATCAACCATGTATGAATTCATGCTATTTCAAGCAAAAGTTTGCGCCAACGTTAGCCCCTAACTTTTTGGCTAACGTTGGCGCCATGAATAAGCAAGGGGAGGCCAACGTTGGAGCAAAAGTTAGACCCCTAACTTTTGCCCCAACGTTGGTTATCAGCAAGGAAGGGTGCTGATGTGAAAAGTTGGAGCAAAAGTTAGACCCTAACTTTTACTCCAACTTTTACTCAAGCTTACATGATTCCAACCCGGTTCAATTCGGTTCTTCTCCAAACTCCAAGAGCAATCAACCAAGGCCTCTATCAACCCAATTTCATCAAGAGCAAAGGCCCAATTGAAGGCTTGAAAACCATTTGAAGAAAGTGTATAAATAGCATAGGATTTAAGTTTTTAAGAGAGCTCCCCTTTTAGTTTTTCAGAATAGCTTTCTTTTGAGTTTTGCTGAGAGCTCACTTTTATTTTTCTGAGCATTGTTGTTAAATTGAAGAGAATTTGGGAGGAGAAGTGATCTCTCTTCTTCATTGTTCTTGCCCAGCACTCTTTACTTTTCTTGTCTTGGATTTTGGGTGGAGAATTGAAGAAATTCTGTTTCAATCTCACCTTGGGATCTTGTTTAATTTTCTGCTTAATTGAATTTCAGTTTCGGTTACTTGCTTCTTCATCTACTTTCTTTGCAATTTACAATCTCATTTGCAATTGTTCTTGTTGGATCTAGGAAGGCATTGAGATCTAGACTTGGTTTTCTAGTCTCTTGGGTCCTGAGATCTGAATTCCAATTTTACATCCTCTGTTTACTGCTTTCATGCTCATTTTACTTTTCTGGTTTAGATCCGATTCAATCCAAGTCTTCTTCTATTTCTCTGCTTGTTGCAATTTTACATTTCCTTGTTTAATTTCTGCAAATCCAACTCCCCATTCCCTTTACAATTCAAGCCATTTACATTTCTTGCGTTCTAAGTTTCTGCCATTTAATTTCTTGTTCTTTAAGATTCAGCACTTTAATTCCTGTTCTCTTTAATTTCATGCCAATTACCCATTCCCTTTACTTTCTATGCAATTTAAATTCTGCAAATTACAAATCTCTCAACCAAATCTTGATTCGCTTGACTAACTCAACCACTAAACTAAAATTGCTCAATCCTTCAATCCCTGTGGGATCGACCTCACTCCCGTGAGTTATTATTACTTGATGCGACCCGGTGCACTTGCCGGTTAAGTTTAGGTGTTTTGGAGAAATTCGTTTTTCCGCGAAAATATCCCATCAAGTTTTTGGCGCCGTTGCCGGGGATTGATTAGATTGACAATGATTAAGTGAGGTGGTGATCTAGATCTAGCATTTTTATTTTGTGTTCCTTTAATTTTCAATTAACCCACTAACTGTTTGAATTTTTGCTTAAGCTAACTAAAACTTCATTCTAGCAATAGATTGAAGTGTCACTGGTTTGTGTGTTTCTTATGTTCTGCTTGTATGTCAGGTACAAGAAGAAATACACCCATCTTGCATGAACAAGACGAAAGAACTCTTAGAAGGTTAAGAAGAGCTGAAAGAGGGAAAAATATTGTTGGAGAAGAGGAATCAGAAGAAGAATTCCAAGATATGGAGGAACATTCAACCAATCCACCAGGTGGAGCAAACAACAACAATAACAATCCACCCCAGAGGAGAGTTTTAGCTTCCTATACTTTTGCAAATCCTAGACATTGTGGAAGTAGCATCTTAACTCCAAATGTCAATGCAAACAATTTTGAACTAAAGCCACAACTCATCACTTTGGTTCAAAACAATTGTTCTTTTGGTGGAGGACCACTTGAAGATCTGAACCAACACTTATCCACCTTCTTGAGGATTTGTAACACTGTTAAAACTAATGGTGTGCCTCCTGACAGCTACAAGCTATTGCTATTCCCATTTTCTCTCAGAGACAAGGCCACTCAATGGTTGGAATCCTTTCCAAGAGACAGCATCAACAATTGGGATGATTTGGTAACCAAGTTCCTTGCCAAATTTTACCCACCTCAAAGGATCATAAGGTTGAAGACTGAGGTACAAACATTTACACAAATGGAGGCTGAACCCATCCATGAGGCATGGGAGAGATACAAGGCTCTAATCAGGAAATGTCCTCCTGAAATGTTCACTGAGTGGGATAAGCTGCAGAATTTCTATGAGGGCTTAACATTGAAATCTCAAGAAGCTTTGGATCATTCAGCTAGAGGTTCCTTGAAACTCATGAAAACCGCAGAGGAAGCTCAAAATCTCATTGATATGGTGGCTAACAACCAATATTTCTTTGCTCATCAAAGAAACCACCAACCATCACAAAGAAGAAGAATAATGGAGCTAGAAGGAGTGGACTCAATCTTAGCTCAAAACAAGATGATGCAGCAGCAAATTCAACAACAATTTGAACAAATGGCCAAGAGGATTGATAGTCTCCAAGTTGCAGCAGTTAAC
>NC_029793.2:62871229-62878723 GCF_000816755.2 Arachis ipaensis
GAGTGACACAATTCCAAATCCTAAGGAAGAATGCAAGGCGATACAATTAAGGAGTGGGAGAACATTGATGAGCAATAATGACACTACAAAGAAGCAAGCAGAGAGCAGCGAAAGTGCAATAGAAGATGAAGAGCAAACAAAGGCAGATGAAGCCAAGGATCAAGTTGTGATGCCAAGCAAGAGAATTGAGAAACTCAAAGAGAAAGACAACCAGCCACACGGTTCAACAGAAGTGACTCAGGGACAGCAGCAAATAGGAAAGAGCATCACACCTCCACTGCCATATCCCCAGAGGTTCAACAAAGAAACCAGGGACCAGCATTTTCACAAGTTCCTTGAAACTTTCAAAAAGCTGGAAATCAATATTCCTTTTGCTGAAGCACTTGAGCAAATGCCTCTGTATGCCAAATTTTTGAAGGAGCTTATCAACAAGAAAAGAAGTTGGGATGAGAAGGAAACCATACTGCTCACTGAGGAATGCAGGACTTTGATTCAAAAAGGGTTTCCCCCTAAGCTTGAAGATCCATGGAGCTTATTGCTACCTTGCACCATTGGGGAATTAACCATCACTAAAGCAATGTGCGATCTAGGAGCAAGTATCAACTTAATACCATCCTCCTTGGTAAAAAAACTGCATATAGAGGAAGTTAAACCAGTACAGATATCTCTAGAGCTAGTAGATAAGTCAACAGTATACCCCAGGGGTATGATTGAAAACCTTCTGGTCAAGGTGGACAATTTCATATACCCTGCAGATTTTGTGGTTCTAGATTCAGAAGGGGATGATGGTGACTCTATTATTCTGGGGAGGCCATTCTTGGCCACTGCTAGAGCTATCATTGACATTGAGGTAAGAGACAGGAAGGGCACTGAAAACCGGGTTGCTGACCATTTGTCGAGGCTACCACATGAAACAATTCAACAAGCATCTCAGCCCATGAACGAAAGCTTCCCAGATGAGCACCTTTTGCAGATCCAGCAAGCACCTTGGTTTGCTGACATAGCAAACTACAAAGTGGGAAGAAAGATACCTCAAGACTTTTCTAAGCAACAAGTGAAGAAGTTAATCAATGAGGGAAAGAAATTCTTATGGGATGAACCCTTCCTGTTCAAGAGATGTTCTGATGGAGTAATTAGAAGGTGTGTCCCTGAGAGTGAAATGAGGGATATCCTGTGGCACTGCCATGGTTCAGCTTATGGTGGACACTTTGGCCCAGAGAAGACAGCTGCAAAGATATTGCAGAGCGGCTTCTATTGGCCAACTATCTTCAAGGATGCCAGAGAATATGTTCACCAATGTAATGAATGCCAGAAAGCATGAGGATTAACAAGAAGGAATGAGATGCCTCAAAATTTCATCTTGGAACTGGAATTATTTGATCTATGGGGAATTGATTTCATGGGGCCCTTTCCCCCTTCCTATTCTTTCAGATATATCTTAGTCGCAGTGGAGTATGTCTTAAAGTGGGTGGAAGCCATAGCTACGACCACCTGTGATGCACAGATTGTCCTCCAATTCCTTAAAAAGCACATTTTCACAAGATATGGAGTGCCCAAGAGTCTTGTCAGTGATGGTGGAAGTCACTTTTGCAACAAACAGATGGAGAAGCTCCTCCACAAATATGGAGTAATCCATAAAGTGGCTACACCTTACCACCCTCAGACTAATGGCCAGGCTGAACTAGCAAATAGGGAATTAAAGAAGATCCTAGAGAAAACAGTGGGAAGCACAAGAAAAGATTGGGCTAGGAAGCTAGAAGATGCATTATGGGCATATAGGACAGCTTTCAAAACTCCTATTGGCAAGTCACCCTTTCAGCTATTGTATGGCAAATCCTGCCACCTCCCTGTAGAGCTTGAACATAGAGCTTTTTGGGCCACTAAACTCCTCAACCTTGATTCCCAAGCTGCAGGAGAAAAAAGGTTGTTGCAACTAAATGAGTTAGATGAATTCAGGATAGAAGCTTATGAGAGTGCTAAGATATACAAGGAAAGAGCTAAGAGGTGGCATGACAAAAAAATCACAAAGAAGGAAGTCAAGCCAGGACAGCAAGTGCTCCTGTATAATTCAAGGCTTAAGATTTTCACTGGCAAACTAAAGTCAAAGTGGACTGGTCCATACTTGGTGACAAAGGTTTTTCCTTATGGGAGCATTGAACTGCTAGATGAAGCAACAAAGAATCAATTCACAGCAAATGGTCACAAAGCAAAGCTGTACTTGGGAGGACAATGGGATAAGGAAAATTAATTCCTGTTCTCTTTAATTTCATGCCAATTACCCATTCCCTTTACTTTCTATGCAATTTAAATTCTGCAAATCACAAATCTCTCAACCAAATCTTGATTCGCTTGACTAAATCAACCACTAAACTAAAATTGCTCAATCCTTCAATCCCTGTGGGATCGACCTCACTCCCGTGAGTTATTATTACTTGATGCGACCCGGTGCACTTGCCGGTTAAGTTTAGGTGTTTTGGAGAAATTCATTTTTCTGCGAAAATATCCCATCAACACTTCCTGATTAGAGCTTTGTATCGTTCCCATGCCTCATACAAGTGTTCAGCATCCATTTGTGTGAATGTTTGCACTTCAGTCTTCAATCTAATAACTCTTTGAGGTGGGTAAAACTTGGCAAGGAACTTGGTTACTAGATCATCCCAATTGTTGATGCTGTCTGTTGGGAAGGATTCCAACTATTGAGTGGCTTTGTCTCTGAGAGAAAATGGAAATAGCAGTAGCTTGTAACTATCAGGGTGCACACCATTGGTTTTGACAGTGTCACAAATCCTCAAGAAGGTGGACAAGTGTTGGTTAGGGTCTTCAAGTGGTCCTCCTCCATAAGAACAATTATTTTGAACCAAGGTGATGAGTTGTGGCTCTAGTTCAAAGTTATTTGCATTAACATTTGGGGTGAGAATGCTACTCCCACAATGTCTAGGATCTGCACATGTGTAGGAAGCCAAAACTCTTCTCTGTGGTGGATTATTGTTGTTATTGGCTGCTCTTTCTGGTGGATTTGGTGGATTTGTTAAGTGTTCCTCCATATCTTGGAATTCTTCTTCTGACTCCTCTTCTCCAACAATGTTTTTCCCTCTTTCAGCTCTTCTTAATCTTCTGAAGGTTCTTTCGTCTTGTTCACAAAAAGTGGGTATAATTCTCCTTGTACCTGACATACAACCAAAGCATAAGAATCACACAACACCAGAAAGGCAATAACACTTCAATCCATTGCTGAAGTAAAATGTAAGTTGGCTTAAGCAAAAATTCAAACAGTTAGTGTGTTAGTCAAAAATTAAAGAAATAGAAAATAAAAAGTGCTTGATCTAGATCTCCACTTCACTTAATCATTGTCAATCTAATTCAATCCCCAGCAACGGCGCCAAAAACTTGATGTGTAGAAAATGATCCAACACAAAATTCACCGGCAAGTGTACCGGGTCGCATCAAGTAATAATAACTCACATGAGTGAGGTCGATCCCACAAGGATTGAAGGATTAAGCAATTTTAGTTTAGTGGTTGATTTAGTCAAGCGAATCAAGTATTGATAGAGTGGTTTGGAATTAACAGAAACTAAATTGCTTGAAATGTAAAGGGAGAAGGGGAAATTGCAGTAAATTAAAGAGCAAAGGAAGTAAAAGTGCTGAATCTTAAAGTGCAAGTAATGTAAATTGCAGAAACTTAGATTGCACGAAATGTAAATAACTGAAACTTAAAGTGTAAGAAATGTAAATTGCTTGAATTATAAAGGAATTGGGAATTGGGATTGCAGAATTTAAACAAGAACAAGGAAATTGCAATTAAACAGAAGAGTAGAAGGTGAATTAAAGTAAAGTAGATCTAAACAGAAAAGTAGAAATGCTTAAGAAATTAAAACAGAAAATGACTTGTGCTTAAATTGCAGCAAATTAAAAGAAATTGAAGATCTCAGGAGTGGAAGAGACTAGAAAACAAGTCTAGATCTCAAATCCTTCCTTGATCCAACAAGAACAATTGCAAAAGAAATAAAGAAAAGTAAATTGCAGAATTAAAGAGAAGATGAAGCAGTAAAGTAAACAGAAATGGAAATTCAATTATGCAGAGAAAGTAAACAAGAGATCTCAAGGTGAGATTGAAACAGAAGTTCTTCAATTCTTCACCCAAGATCAAAAGCAAGAAAAGTAAAGAGTGCTCAAGCAAGAACAAGGAAGAAGAGAGATCAATTCTTGATGCGCGAAAAATTTCTTTCACGTATAACCGGCAAGTATACCGGATCGTATCAAGTAATAATAACTCACAAGAGTGAGGTCGATCCCACAGGGATTGAAGGATTGAGCAATTTTAGTTTAGTGGTTGATTTAGTCAAGCGAATCAAGTATTGGTTGAGTGATTTGTAATTTACAGAAACTAAATTGCTTGGAATGTAAAGGGAGAGGGGTAAAGTGCAGTAAATCAAAGAGCAGGAAAGTAAAGAAGCAGATTCTTAAAGAGCAAGTAATATAAAGTGCAGAAACTTAGATTGCAAGAAATATAAATGGCTGAAGCTTAAAGTGCAAGAAATGTAAATTGCTTGAATCATAAAAGGAATTTGGGAATTGGGATTGCAGAATCTGAACAAGAACAACTAAATTGCATTAAACATAAAAGAGAAAATCTAAGTGCAGTGAAGTAGATCTTAACAGAAAAGTAAAATGACTTGAAGAATTTAAAAGCAGGAAAGCAGTGCTTAATTTGCAGCAAAGTAAAAGAGGTTGAAGATCTCAGGAGTGGAAGAGACTAGATAACAAGTCTAGATCTCAAATCCTTCCTTGATCTAACAAGAACAATTGCAAAGGAAATAAAGAAAAGAGAATTGCAGAAATTGTAGAAGAAGAAGCAATAAATAGAAAATGAAATTCAATTATGCAGAAAATTAAAACAAGAGATCTCAAGGTGAGATTGAAATAGAATTTCTTCAATTCTTCACCCAAGATCCAAAGCAAGAAAAGTAAAAGAGTGCTCAAGCAAGAACCAAGAAGAAGAGAGATCAATTCTCCTTCCAAGTTCTCTGAAATCTAAACTCAAAAACAAAAGCTCAAAATGAAAAATGAAAGTTCCAAGAAAAATTCAAAATAAAATTCAGCTCTCTAATTACATCAAACTAACTCCTATTTATACACTTTCTATTCTTGGATATTGGAATTTGGATGGACTTTTGATTTGGTGAAGAAATGAATTAAGTTGGAATTTTAAATTTTATTTTCAGCCCAAATGCATCTCCCAGGGGGATGCTCAGCTCACAAAGTGAACTGAGCTTTGTGCCTTGCATAGCGTGTCTTGCTGGTTGGGAAGCATCAGGGGAGAGCTCAGCTCACATTGTGAGCTGAGCGCTTGTGTCTTGGTGCCTTGGACCATTTTGTTGCGCGCTTGTGTGCTGCCCAGGACCGTGCCAATTTTGTTGCGTGCGTCTCTCCCTGGCCGTGTCTTGCTGTGCTGCATGTGCCCATGGATAGCGCTCAGCTCACAAAGTGAGCTGAGTTTTGGGGCATCCAAGGAAAGGTCCTTGGTTCAAAACTTGGAGGAAGCATGCGCTGGAGCTTTTCCTTGGTTTTCTTGTGATGCCTTGCTTCCTTGCTTCCTCATGGTGGTGAGTTCGAACCTTGAGGAGTGCATTTGGCCATTTTTTTGCTTATTTTCCTTTGTGAGTAGTGCCTCCCCCATCCCCTTGGTCATGAGTTCAAGCCTTGGAGCATGCATTTGCAAATCATTTTCTTTGAATTTTTCCTCTAGCGCTCTCAATAATGCTCACTTTGTGAGCTGAGCTTGGTTCCTCATTTCCTTATTTCTTGGCCTTGTGTTGTGCTCAGCTCACTGAGCTTTGTGCCTTGGTCTCCTGGGAGTGAGTGTAGCGCTCACTTAGTGAGCTTTGGAGGGAGCTTCATGGTTTTGTTGCACCACACTTCCTCTTTTCTTGGCCACACTTTTTCTTCTTTGAGCCACACTTCTTAGGCCACGCTTTCTTCTTTTCTTCTTTTCTTCACCTACAATTAATCAAAACAACCAATCAAAGTATCACCAAATTCACAAGGTCTATTAATCATTAAAAATCAATTAAATTTAGCTTAAACCTCATGATTTAGCATCAATTTCATGGTGGTTGTTTGATTCAAAGAAGTTGTGCATTTTCATTCCAAATTGATTTCTTAGGATGCAAGAAAGTGTATAAAACTAAATAAAAATAAAGAAAATGGCTAGTAAAACTGGGATATGATGACTTTTCATCAATTCTCCTTCCCAATTCTCTAAGATCTAAATTCAAAAGTAAAAGCTCCAAATGAAAATGAAAATTAAAAAGGAAAAATTCAAAGTAAAGTCTAGAGGTCCCCAAAAAAACTCCTTCCTAAATTAAACTAACACCTATTTATACACTTTCTAATTTAGATCTAAGAATTTGGGTGGGCTTTAAAATTTGGTGAAGAATGAATTAAATTGGATTTTTAGTAAATTTTGGCCCAAGTGCACCTCCCAGAGGCAAGCTCAGTTGAAAAACCAAACTGAGCACCCAACTTGCCATGCTTCTTCAATTTTTGGTGCGCCAGCCTCCCTTGGACATGTTGCGTGACTGATGTGTGAAAAACGATCCAACACAAAACTCACTGGCAAGTGTACCGGGTCGCATCAAGTAATAATAACTCACATGAGTGAGGTCGATCCCACAGGGATTGAAGGATTGAGCAATTTTAGTTTAGTGGTTGATTTAGTCAAGCGAATCAAGTGTTGGTTGAGTGGTTTGTATTTGACAGAAACTAAATGGCATGAATTGTAAAGGGGGAAGGGGAAATTGTAGTAAATTAAAGAGCAAAGAAAGTAAGTAATCTGAATCTTAAAGAACAAGTAATGTAAATTGCAGAAACTTAAATTGCAAGAAAAGTAAATGGCTGAATCTTAAAGTGCAAGAAATGTAAATTACTTGAATTGTAAAAGGAATTGGGAATTGGGATTGCAGAATTTAAATAAGCAAAGATAAATTGCAATAAACAGAAGAGTAGAGGAGTAATTAAATTGAACTAAATCTCAACAGAAAAGTAAAAATGCTTTGAAAATTTAAAAATAGAAAGTGAGCGATGCTTAATTTGCAGCAATTTAAAAGTGGTTGAAGATCTCAGGAGTGGAAGAGACTAGATAACAAGTCTAGATCTCAAATCCTTCCTTGATCTAACAAGAACAATTGCAAAAGAAATGAAGAAAAGTAAAATGCAAAAAGAGTAGAAGAATGAAGCAGTAAACAGAAATGGAAATTTAATTATGCAGAGAAAGTAAACAAGAGATCTCAAGGTGAGATTGAAACAGAAGTTCTTCAATTCTTCACCCAAGATCAAAAGCAAGAAAATTAAAGAGTGTTCAAGCAAGAACAAGGAAGAAGAGAGATCAATTCTCCTTCCCAATTCTCTAAGATCTAAATTCAAAAATAAAAGCTCAAAATGAAAATGAAATTTAAAAGAAAAATTCAAAGTAAAGTCTAGAGGTCCTAATTACAT
>NC_029793.2:62878756-62897541 GCF_000816755.2 Arachis ipaensis
CAGTAAATGAAAGAGCAAAGAAAGTAAAAGTGCTGAATCTTAAAGTGCAAGTAATGTAAATTGCAGAAACTTAGATTGCAAGAAATGTAAATGGCTAAATCTTAAAGTGCAAGAAATGTAAATGACTTGAATTATAAAAGGAATTGGGAGTTGGGATTGCAGAATTTAAACAAGAGGATTTAAACTGCAACAAAACAGAAAAATAGAAAGTGAATTGAAGTAAAGTAGATCTAAACAGAAAAACAAGAGTGCTTGAGAAATTAAAACAGAAAATGACTTGTGCTTAATTTGCAGCAAATTAAAAGAGGTTGAAGATCTCAGGAGTGGAAGAGACTAGAAAACAAGTCTAGATCTCAAATCCTTCCTTGATCCAACAAGAACAATTGCAAAAGGAAATGAAAAGTAAATTGCAGAAGTAAATTTGCAGAGAGTAGAAGAAGATGCAGTAAACAGAATTGGAATTCAATTATGCAGTGAAATTAAACAAGAGATCCCAAGGTGAGATTGAAACAGAAGTTCTTCAATTCTCCACCCAAGATCAAAAGCAAGAAAATTAGAGAGTGCTCAAGCAAGAACCAAGAAGAAGAGAGATCAATTCTCCTTCCCAATTCGCTAAGATCTAACTTTAAAATGAAAATGAGAGTTCAAAAGAAAAATTCAGAGTAAATTCTAAAAGTGTCAAAAGGTAAAAGTTTAAAAGGTAAAAAAAGGTCCTAATTACATCAAACTAGCTCCTATTTATACACTTTCTAATTTGGATCTAAGAATTTGGATGGGCTCTAAAATTTGGTGAAGAAATGAATTAATTTGGATTTTTGGTGAATTTTTGGCCCATGGTGCACCTCCCAGGGAAGAGTTCGGCTCTTGGCAAGAGCTTTGGCCAAGAGCTTTGGTTCCCTTTTCTTCCAATGTGTTGCGCACGGTCCCTTGTGACAAGAGAACAAAGCTCTTTGTAAGAGCTTCAAAGCTCTTGGCAAGAGCTTCACTTGTCCTTGAGGTCCTTGGTTCAAATCTTGGGTGGAGCACTTGTGGAGCAAATTTTCTTGGCACAAGAGAAGCCCCCAAAGTCTTGCTTCTTTGAGGTCCCTGGTTCAAGCCTTGGTGAAGGAAAACAAGCTAATTTTCCTTGGCAAATAAGTGGCGCATAAGGCCTTGCTTCCTTGAGGGACTTGGTTCGAGCCTTGGTGAGTGAAAACAAGCAAATTTTGGCTTATTTTCCTTGTGAAGTAGCGCTGGCCGCCCTCCTCTTGGTCATGGGTTCAAGTCTTGGTGAGTGCATTAGTGAGCTTTTCTTCCTTGATTTTCTTCATGGCATGCACGAAAAAGCTCTTTGGCAAGAGCTTCAAAGCTCTTTGCCAAGAGCTTGGCTCTTGATTCCTTCTTCATGACATGCACGAAAAAGCTCTTTGGCAAGAGCTTCAAAGCTCTTTGCCAAGAGCTTGGCTCTTGATTCTTTGAAGGAAAGCTCTCCACAAGAGCTTTAAAGCTCTTCGCAAGAGCTTTGTGCCCTTGTTTCTTGAATGCACTTATGCTTTTCCTTCCTTAAGCCACGCTCCCTTTTCTTGTGCCACGCTTCTCTTCTTTGCTTAGCTCATGCTCCTTAGGCTACGCTTTTCTTTATTTTTTTCCTTTTCTTCACCTACAAGTAATCAAAACAACCAATCAAATTATCACCAAATTCACAAGGTTTATAAATCATTAAAAATCAATTAAATTTAGCTTAAACCTCATGATTTAGCATCAATTAAATGGTGGTTGTTTGATTCAAAGAAACTATGCATTTCCATTCCAAATTACTTACTTAGAATGCAAGAAAGTGCATAAAATCAAATAAAAACAAAGAAAAAGACTAGTAAAATTAGGTTAAGATGACTTGTCATCAGTGACACTAGAAAAAGGCTTTCATTCTTCTTTGATTTTTGCTACGCTTTCCTTCTCTTGGGCACGCTTCTTGCTTCCTTTGGGCACATTCCTTAGGCCATGCTTTTCTTATTTTTTTCTTTCTTCACCTACAAGTAATCAAAACAACCAATCAAAGTATCACCAAATTCACAAGGCTTATAAATCATTAAAAATCAATTAAGTTTGGCTTCAACCTCATGATTTAGCATCAAATAAATGGTGGTTGTTTGATTCAAAGAAGTCATGCATTTTCATTCCAAATTACTTACTTAGAATGCAAGAAAGTGCATAAAACCTAATAAAAACAAAGAAAAAGGCTAGTGAAACTAGGCTAAGATGACTTGTCATCAAAGTGCAGCAAAAAAAAAAAATTCTACCAATATCCAAAAAATAAAAAAATTAAAATTTTAAATTTTTTTTATTAATTTATTCTTAATTTGTGAACAAGTGTAGCAAAAGAAAGTCAACTGTCTGTGTGATGCATTATCCAGTGAATAAAAAATAAAAAATATTCTTAAAAAAATAAAAATTTTTAAAAAACTACATTTTTTATTTTTTAATTTTTAAATTATATTATTAAATGTTTTTAATTTAAATAAGAAAAATAAAATAAAGTTTAGCAATATCTATTAAACAACAAATCTGTAAATTTTTTATTTTTGTTTAAAGTTTTAAACTAAAACATAAATTTTTTTCTAATAGTAGAAAAATAAAAAATTCCAACAATATTCAAAAACTAAAAAAATTGAAAAATAAAAAATTTTAAATTTTTTAAATTAATTTATTCTTATTTTGTGAACAAGTGCAGCAAAACAAAGTCAATTTTCTGAGTGCAGCATTATCCGGAGAATAAAAAATAAAAAATTTTAAAAAACTAAATTTTTATTTTTGAAAATTTAAATTATATGATTAATTTTTTTTATTTCAATTAGAAAAATAAAATAAAGTCCAACAATATTGATGACATGTCACCATGTCATGTTTTTATATGCTTTTTCATATAAGAAATTGATGATTTGTGCTTAAATATTGAATGCTTTTGTGCTTAAATGTTATATTTCTTTGATTTTTTGATTTGATAAATTTTGTAGAAAATAAGAAGAAAAAGAAGCAAAAAGCACAAAATAAGTCAAAAAGGAGAAAAAAAGAGTTTTGGGGCACACTTTGAAGTTGGAGCACACTTTGGAGCCTTAGGCCACGCTTTTAAAAGTGTGGCCCATGACCAAATCAAAGAAGCTTGAACAATCAGCACACATTAGCTTTGCCGTACAAGAAAAAATGTGCTTGGAGGCAAGAAATTTCGCTAAGTTAAAATCTGAGCGTTCACAGCATGACCATGCCTCCTTCAAAGGGATATAACTTGAGCTACAGATGTCCGATTGATGTGCTTCTAGTTGCGTTGGAAAGCTGACATTCAGAGCTTTCCAACGATATATCATAGTTTATATTTGGCATGAAATTGAGGCACGAGTGAAATGCATCTTTAAGGGCCAAAAATAAGCAAAAAAATCAGCCAATGCTTCCACCAAGGCTCGAAGGGGGAGACACAAGGAAAACAAGGAAAGCAAAATAGCGCTCAGTTCACTTTCTCAACTGAGCTTTATCGGGCTTCATTAGAGAACATAGAAGGCTAGCTCCAATAGGGAGTTTTGCACTCTTTAGTTTACATTTTGCTTTCTCTCTTAGTTTTCTTTTCTGTTTTGAAATTTTGGATTGAGATTGGAAGGAATTCTGTTTTCATTCTCCATCTGCAACTTCTCTTATTATTTTTCTGCATAATTCAAGAAATTGTGATTTGAATCAAGGCTTTCATTTACTGCTTCCATTTGTCTTTATTCTTCAATCTGTTTATTGTTGGATCAAGGAAGGATTTGAGATCTAGACTTGCTTTTTAGTCTCTTCCACTCCTGAGATCTTCAACATTCTTTAAATTGTTGCAAATTAAGCATCAGTTTTTCTGTTTTCATTCTTCAAGCATTTTTGCTTTTCTGTTTAAGATCTACTTCAATTCAACTCACCTTTTACTCTTATGTTCCTAATGCTCTCAATTTATTTTCCTGCACTTTTGTTCATCTACACTTTACATTTGAGTTGCTGTGATTTGAATTTACTTTTCCTGCTCTTTAAATTTCCTGTTACTTGTTCTCAAGATATCTTCAATTGCTTGCTATATTGCTTTCTTTAATTTCCAGCACCCACTCCCCTTTACATTTAATGCAATTTACATTTCTTGCAATTTAAGTTTCAGCTATTTTACTTTCTTATTCTTTAAGTTACTTGCAATTTTACTTTCTGCATCTTTTAAATTCCTTGTAATTTACTTTCTGTTGGCTACATTTCACACAATTCACTCAATGTTAGCTTGACTAAACTAATCACCCACTAAAGTTGCTTGATCCATCAATCCCTGTGGGATCGACCTCACTCTAAGTGAGTTTTACTACTTGATGCGACCCGGTATACTTGCCGGTGAGTTTTGGGTGTTTTGGAAATCTGGTTTTCCAAAAAAATCCCATCAAGTTTTTGGTGCCGTTGTCGGGGATTGATTTAGATCAACAATGATTAAGTGGGTGAGAAGTCTAGATCAAGCATTTTCTTTATTTTTGTTTTCTGTTTTAGATTGAAACCAAGGTGTTTGAGTTATTGCCTCACTAAGAAATTCTCATCTCTGATATGAGAAATTTTAATTTTCCTTGGTGTTGTGTTTTCCAAAATTCAAATGGAGTTCAACTCATCTTATGATCAAAAAAATTTTATGGGATATTACCCACCATCACCAATCTCTAATGGTGGCTGGGAATATCACCAAGAAAATACAAATTCTAAGCACTCCAATCCATGGAGATTTGCTTTAGAGACACAAGATGGGCAAGAGAATCATATGGGATATTTTCCTCCACCACAAAATGATGCAAGTCATTATTCTAATGGTGGCTGGGAGTATCACCAAGGAATGAAAGAGAATCCACCCTCACGTCCCAGTTTCTCATTTGAAAGATCTTCATCACTTGATTATGCCTCAACGTAAAGTTTCCTCCAAAATCCATACAAGTCATCCCATCAATCACACAACTCATTGCACACCTCTCAACACAACTTCACCACAATACATCCATGTCACCAAAATTATTCTCAACCTTCATCTCTTGAACCAACAGATGAGGATTACCTTCAAGCCATTGAAATACACAGAAAACTCGTGGAAAGATACACAAAATCCCCATCCTGGAAAGAAATCGTCTTCAAGAAGATGAATGGGCCCTTAGAGCAAGCAAGAGAGAAAGTGGAAGAGCAAGATAAGGAGGCTACTGTATCAAGTGAACTTTCAATGAAGAATGAGGTGGTTGAAAATGAAACTGCACTTGAGATGACAAGGGAACATGAAGACTCACAACTCTCACAAACTTCCCTGAGCCAAAAACTCTCAACAATTGAATCTGTGATTGAAAAATATGAAGAGGAGATGAAGAAATGTTGGGAAGATCAACAAACCTCCTCAATGAAAAAGCTATTAAGTCAAATGTTGGGTGTAAACAAAGGAGTGGAGGAGCAAGAAAGTGAGAAAGACAACCAAAGAATTCCAAACTCAAGTGAAGCAGAGAAGTACATAGAGGAAAAGCTCATGGAACCACCAATTCAAAAGGCTCTGGATGAATACAAAACTCCAATAATCACACAGCCACCAAGTCCTGAATCCAAAGAAGTGAAGACAACTAGCAAGAACACCAATTCTGTCCCTAATCCAGCAAGCAAGATCAATCAAGCCATTTGCAAAAGGAAGCTTGCTGAGGAAAGGCCAAGACAAGGGACACTAGCTGAATCTTTTCCTCCTTTAAGGTCATTCCTCTTAACGAACTGGAAGAAGAGGAAGAAAGTGAAGAACAACATGTCAAGCTAATGACACTAAAAGAGCACTTGTTGGGAGGTAACCCAACCGTAGGTAACATTTCTTTTCTACTTTGTTTTCTTTCTTTGCTTTGTTTAAATTCAATAAATTGGCATATGGTTACATTCTAAGTTTGGTGTTGCCTTGCAACAAATTGTTTTCAATCTTTTTGGATGATCGCATCAAATCAAAAATGAAAGTGACACACCAAGATTCTAAGTTTGGTGTGCCACTTATTTTTCTATGCAAATCATTCAGCAACACCACTTGTTTGCATAATCATAATGTTCTTTGCACTGTTATCTTTCTTTTAGTTAGGCAATTTTAGTTTTCTCTTTGTTTTTAGTCATTTCCTTGTTTTAAATGCTTTCTTTACTGTGTTTGTTAATACATTACCAAGAGAGCTTTATTCATGACAAACTCTTGACTTGGTGATTGTATTTAACATATAACAGTTTCTTTCGTTTAGTTTTATTTCAAATAAATTGACCTGTGGTTGCATTCTAAGTATGGTGTTGCTATGCAACAAAATTTGGTTCCAATTCTTACAAGATACTTGCATTAATTCCAAGTGAAAGTGTCACACTAAGTTTGGTGTGCCACTTATATCTTTATGCAATGTATCATGCACACCTTCTTATGTTTGCAATAAAAATGTCTCTGTCTCTTGTGCCGTGATTATTACCTTTAATTTTGCTTGCTTAGAACACATGTACTACTAACTTTTCATTGTGTAAGACATTCATGATCCATCTTAGCCCCATAGCCATTGTTCTAATTGTTGCTTGAGGATAAGCAAGCATTCTGAGTTTGGCAAGGGAAGGAGGAAGAATAGAGGAAAAAGGACAACAATAACAAAGATGAACTACAAGGTTGTAGAGTTCCTTTTCTTCTCATTTATTTATAACACTTAAATTGCATGATTGTCTTCATCTTTTCTGTTTACATGTGTGTATGAAATAAGCATAGCTTGAATATTAATTTGTAACATGTTTCCATGCCATTATGACTACCAACTTGAGTTTTGTAAAGTTCAAAAGAAATAAAGCATCATGATCATAAACAAACAAGGAATTAAAGAAGATCTTAGCATGTGCATACAAGTATTGGAAAGCTAGTATGTTTGATTGTTGCTCAATTACATTAGATTTTATTTAATTGAAGTTTTCATCTAGGACATTTTGTGAAATCTTTTGAAATCATGAAAACCTTGAAAAAAAAAGCAAAAAAAAAAAGGGCAAGAAAAGAAAAAGGGAAAGAATGAGAAAGCTGAAGGCTCTGAGTACCAATGGCAATTTATTTGTTAAGTACTTGTGGTGTTTATGTATCAAGTAAAATGCTTGAAAACAAAACACTTAGAAGTCAAGGCTAGGCTCAAGTGCACAAGCACTCCCTCAAAGCTCAAGGCTCTGAGCATCAATGATTAGAGAATAAAGAAGAAGAAACAAATGAGCTTAATGAAGTCCTCTAATTAAATGCTTGTAGTGCTTATGTATCAAGTGGTAATACTTGAAAATAAAGCATTTAGAGTCGTAGTTTTGTTATCAACTCATGGGGCAAAGCACCCAAAAAGAGAAGCTAATAAGAAAATGAAAAGCTTGTTTCAAGGAAGAAATATAAAGAAAAGATTTCATAAATTGAGCTAGATAGAAGCATCAATCCTTTACATTTCTTTTGTGATTGTAGCATGCTTAGAAAACTAGCTTACCATGAACATTGAGTTGCTATTCTTCTTACCTTGGATTGTCAATCTTTATTGCATGATTCTTTTCTTGCATGGGGACAAGCAAGGTTTAAGTTTGGTGTTGTGATGACATGTCACCATGTCATGTTTTTATATGCTTTTTCATATAAGAAATTGATGATTTGTGCTTAAATATTGAATGCTTTTGTGCTTAAATGTTATATTTCTTTGATTTTTTGATTTGATAAATTTTGTAGAAAATAAGAAGAAAAAGAGGCAAAAAGCACAAAATAAGTCAAAAAGGAGAAAAAGAGAGTTTTGGGGCACACTTTGAAGTTGGAGCACACTTTGGAGCCTTAGGCCACGCTTTTAAAAGCGTGGCCCATGACCAAATCAAGGAAGCGTGAACAATCAGCACACAAAGCTAAGTTCGCTAAGTGAACTTAGCTTTGCCGTACAAGAAAAAATGTGCTTGGAGGCAAGAAATTTCGCTAAGTTAAAATCTAGGAGTTCACAGCATGACCATGCCTCCTTCAAAGGGATATAACTTGAGCTACAGATGTCCGATTGATGTGCTTCTAGTTGCGTTGGAAAGCTGACATTCAGAGCTTTCTAATGATATATCATAGTTCATATTTGGCACGAAATTGAGGCACGAGTGAAATACATCTTTAAGGGCCAAAAATAAGCAAAAAAATCAGCCAATGCTTCCACTAAGGCTCGAAGGGGGAGACACAAGGAAAACAAGGAAAGCAAAATAGCGCTCAGTTCACTTTCTCAACGGAGCTTTATTGGGCTCCATTAGAGTGATGACATGTCACCATGTCATGTTTTTCTATGCTTTTTCATACAAGAAATTGATAATTTGTGCTTAAATATTGAATGCTTTTGTACCTAATTGGTATATTTTCTTGATATTTTAATTTTATAAATCTTGTAGGAAATAAGAAGAAAAAGAAGCAAAGAAGTACAAAATGAGATAAAAAGGAGAAAAAAAGAGCTTTGGGGCACACTTTGAAGTTGGAGCACACTTTGGAGCCTTAGGCCACGCTTTTAAAAGCGTGGCCCATGACCAAATCAAGGAAGTTTCACAATCAGCATCACAAAGCTCAGTTCACTAAGTGAACTTAGCTTTATCGTGAAAAACTTAGCTTGGAAGCAAGAATTTTCGCTAAGTTAAAACTTGGGCGTTTACAACATGACCATGCCTCCTTCAAAGGGCCATAACTTGAGCTACAGACGTCCAATTGATGTACTTCCAGTTGCGTTGGAAAGCAGACATTCAGAACTTTCCAACAATATATGATAGTCCATATTTGGCATAAAATTGTGGTACAAGTGAAAGGCATCTTTAAGGACCAAAAACAAGAAAAAATAAACCAAAGTGGCTTCACCAAGGCTCGAAGGGGGAGACACAAGGAAAACAAGGAAAGCAAGGAAATAGCGCTCAGTTCACTTTCCCAACTGAGCTTTTTCGGGCTCCTCCCCAAAGAAAAATAAAGTGAAAAACCAAGGAGTGGAAGCCACAAGGTTCGAACCTTGCACCTAAGGAACAAGAGAAGCGCTACATTCCATTGTTTCACCAAGAAAAATTGCTCCACATGGGCTTCACCAGGATTCGAACAAAGGACCTTGTGCATCCAAGCTTGAAGCGCTACTCTATAATGAAAATTGGTGAGCAAATTGCATCACTGATGACAAGTCATCTTAGCCTATTTTAACTAGTCTTTTTCTCTTGTTTTCATTAGAATTATGCACTTTCTTGAGCTACAAGCAAGCCAATTTGCTAGATTTTCATGTTTCCCTTGATTGAATCAACCATGTATAAATTCATGCCATTTCATGAGGTTTTATGCTATAATTGTTGCATATTATGATAGAATGAATATCTCATGATTATGAGCATAGCTTTGATGAGTTTGGTTGATTAATGATAGGTGAAGAAAGCTTGGAGAAAGGTTGAAGGAAGAAGGAATGGCTAGGAGTAAAGAGAAGACAATGGAATAAGTGAAATTGAACCAGGAAGCAAAAAGCTGGACCTAAAGTTAGCATCAAACTTTTGCACAAACTTTTGGTTGAAAAGTTAGCCCCAACGTTAGCCCCCTAACTTGGAGGCTAACGTTGGAACTTGAAAATTCTCCCCTGGGCTCCAAAAGTTTGCGCCAACGTTAGCCCCCTAACTTTGAGGCTAACGTTGGCACATGAATTTCTCCCCTGGGCACCAAAAGTTTGCGCCAACGTTAGCCCCCTAACTTTGAGACTAACGTTGGCATGAGAAACTCCTCCCTGGCCACCTAACGTTTGAGCCAACGTTAGACCCCTAACTTGGAGGCTAACGTTGGCACATGAAATTACAAGGGAGAGGAGCAAAAGTTTGCGCCAACGTTAGACCCCTAACTTGGAGGCTAACGTTGGCGCCATGAGTGCACTAGAAAGGGCCAACGTTGGAGCCAAAGTTAGACCCCTAACTTTGGCACCAACGTTGGTATCAGCAAATTGTGCTAGCTGATATGAAAAGTTGGAGCCAAAGTTAGACCCCTAACTTTGGCTCAAACTTTTGGTCCAACTTTTGCTAACCTCAAAACCGGTTCAATTGGTTCACTTTGGTTCTTCTNNNNTTGAAGAAATTCTGTTTCAATCTCAATCTTGGATTTCTCTGTTTCTTTACTGTTAATTGAATTTCATTTCCGGTTAATTGCACTTCATCTATTCTCTTTAGAAGGAGTTTCTGAGAAAGAAGAACATCACAACATGAAGCCACAACTCATTACACTAATAGAGAACAATTGTTCCTATGGTGGGAATCCCTTGGAAGACTCTAAATAGCACCTATCCATTTTTCTGAAAACTTGTGGGGCTGTCAATCTCAATGGTGTAAACCATGATACCATTAAGCTCTTGTTATTCCCCTTCTCACTGAAGGATGAAGCGGCACAATGGCTTGAGACCTTTCCCCAAGGAAGTATAACTAGTTGGGATGAATTGGTTGCCAAGTTTCTAGCCAAATTCTCCTCACCCCAACAACACATCAAGATGAAAGAAGGAGTACATCCATTCATACAAAGAGAGGAAGAACCACTGTTCAAAGCATGGGAGAGATACAAGAAAGCAAATGATAAGGTGGATTTTCGAGCGTTCTATGAAGGATTAACCTCCGAAACAAGAAAATCAGTAGATTACTTCTCAGATGGCCTACTCAAGGCAACAACAACCATCCAAGGAACTGCAGAGTTCAGTGACAAAAGAGCCAATAACCAATACTCAATTGAGACACCACGGAATGCAATTTCAGAAAAGGAAGTAATGAATCTTGAAGGGGTGAGAGCAATCATGAATCAAAACAAGCAGCTACACCAGCAAACTCAGCAGCAGGGATGATTATGTATTGAGGTTGCATGCTTGTGAAAACTTGCATGGGAGCTCATAGGCGGGACATGAAGTTCAAAGAAGTATTGTGGAGATTCTCAAAAACTTATTGATCCAAGAAGCAGCAAACAAAACAAAAGAAAATAAAGAAAATACAAAAGCCAAAAAAGAACATGGCCCAAGGCTCTGAGCATCAATTACTAGGTAGAAAAAGAAAGAAAGAAACAAAAACTCAAAGAGTTGTTATCCTAGTAAATGCTTGTGGTTGAAGTGTGTCAAGGAAAGAGGCTTGAGCAAGTAAATCCTTAGGGGTGCTTTAACACCTAATACCTTAAAACCAACTGGTTTAGGAGTATTGATTGAAAGCTTATCTAAAGAGCCGCTTTGAGACATGATACTTAGAGTCGAGGCCAAAGCACAGAAATTATAAGCTGCTTCAAGGTGATTACATATAAAGAGATCTCCATGATACCATTTGGATGAAAATCCTAAGACCTACGACTCCCAATGTGTAAGGACTAGTGAGCACTGAAGCCTTCAAGATCCGTTTCAATCCCAATTCCCTTTTACTCTTCTGTTTGATGCAATTTAACTTTTCCTTATTTAATTTCTGCAAATCCACATACCAATCCCCTTTACATTTCAAGCAATTTACATTCCTTGCACTTTAAGATTCCGCAATTTACATTTCTTGCTATCTAAGTTTCTGCCATTTAATTTCTTGTTCCCTAAGATTTAGCAATTTAATTTCCTGCTCTCTTTACTTTCATGCAATTTACATTCTGCAAATCACAAATCACCCAACCAACACTCGAATCGCTTGACTAAATCAACCACTAAACTAAAATTGCTCAATCCTTCAATCCCTGTGGGATCGACCTCACTCCCGTGAGTTTTTATTACTTGATACGACCCGGTACACTTGCCGGTTAGATTTGTGTGTTTTGGGAGAAATTCACTTTTCCTCTAAAATACTCATCAATCACCCATGGTTCGAATTAGGGGCTCATTAAACAAGAAATGGGCGCTCAGTTCACTCAATTAACTGAGCATTATGGAGTGTGACACGGACAAGGCTTGGTGCACAACAAATTGCAAGGAAACAAGGCATTGGGCGCTTAGTTAAAACACCCAACTGAGCACTCCCCTGGAAGGTGTCCATGGTCCATTTTCAATCAATTGCCAACATCCGAATCCACTCTTCTTCAAATCCAAAGCAAGCAAAGGCCACATCATCACTCAAAGGCACAAGAACAAGCTAGAATTAGGATTTTCATTTAATTTGTTTTTCATTTCAATTTCATTTTATTTTGTAAAAAGCCTATATAAAGGCATCACTCTCATTTTCAAAAAGGAGAGCTCCATTGAGAAGGCTGGCTCAAATAGGGAGTTTTGCACTCTTTAGTTTTCATTTTGCTCTCTCTTTTAATTTTCATTTCTGTTTTGAATCTTGGGTGGAGAATTGAAGAACTTCTGTTTCAATCTTACCTTGAGATCTTTTGTTTGCTTTCTGCATAATTCTAGAATTTAAAATTTCAAGTCTGTTTACTGCTTCCAACTCTCTTTTCTTCTGCAATTTACTTTTCCATTTTCAATTTGTAATTGTTCTTGTTGGATCAAGGAAGGATTTGAGATCTAGACTTGTTTTCTAGTCTCTTCCAACTACTGATATCTTCTTTTAAATTGCTGCAAATTAAGCATCAGTCTTTCTGTTTTCATCCTTCAAGCATTTTTACCTTTCTGTTTGAAATCTATTGCTATTTAATTCATCTTTAGTTCATCTGTTTGTTGCAATTTAATTCTCCTTGTTTTAATTTTGCAATCCCAACACTCAATTTCCTTTATTCCTCCTGCACTTTAAATTTCCAGCTGCTTGTTCTTTTTCAATTGCTTGAGCTATTGATTTCTTTAATTTTCCTGCACCCAATTCTATTTACATTTGATGCAATTTACATTTCTTGCTATTTAAGATTCTGTCAATTTACCTTTCTTGCACTTTAAGTTTCTGCACATTTACTTTCTGCAATTTATAATTCCTTGTCATTTACATTCTGTTGCTTCAAGTCTCACCTAATTTCACTTAAATGTTAGCTTGACTAAACTAATCACCCACTAAAGTTGCTTGATCCATCAATACCTGTGGGATCGACCTCACTCTAAGTGAGTTTTACTACTTGATACGACCCGGTATACTTGCCGGTGAGTTTTGGGTGTTTGGAAATCCATTTTTCCAAATTTTTTCCATCAAGTTTTTGGCGCCGTTGTCGGGGATTGATTAGATCAACAATGATTAAGTGGGTGAGAAGTCTAGATCAAGCATTTTCTTTATTTTTGTTTTCTGTTCTAAATTGAAACCAAGGTGTTTGAGTTTTTGCCTCACTAAGAAATTCTCATCTCTGATATGAGTAATTTTAATTTTCCTTAGTGTTGTGTTTTCCAAAATTCAGATGGAGTTCAACTCATCTTATGATCAAACAAATTTCATGGGATATTACCCACCATCACCAATCTCTAATGGTGGCTGGGAATATCACCAAGAAAATACAAATTCTAAGCACTCCAATCCATGGAGATTTGCTTCAGAGACACAAGATGAGCAAGAAAACCATATGGGATATTTTCTTCCACCACAAAATGATGCTAGTCATGATTCTAATGGTGTCTAGGAAGGGAATTATAATGCTCCATATGATATTCATCCAAAGATACCATCACTTGACCATGCTTCAACAGAAAGCCCCTATCAAAACTCACCACCCACAGAAACTTCCATGAACCAAAGCCTCTCAAAGCTTGAGACCATGTTTGAAAAATATGAGAGGGAGGCACAGATATCCTAGAACGAGCAAGAGAATTCATTCAAAAATATAGAAGTGATGGTAAACCAAATGTTAAGTGCAAGGGAGAAAGTGGAAGAGCAAGATGAGGAGGCTACTGTATCAAGTGAACTTCCAATGAATAATGAGGTGGTTGAAAATGAAACTACACTTGAGGTGACAAAGGAACATGAACATTCACAACCCTCACAAACTTTCTTTGAATCTGTGATCGAAAAATATGAAGAGGAGATGAAGAAATCTTGGGAAGAACAACAAACCTCCTCCATAAAAGAACTATTAAGTCAAATGTTGAGTGCAAAGAAAGGAGTGGAGGAACAAAAAAGTGAGGAAGTCATTCAAGAGAATTCACACCCAAGTGAAATGGAGAAGTGCACAGAGGAAGAGCTCACGAAACCACCATTGCAAGAAGCTCTTAATGAAGAAATCACTCCAATAATCACACAACCACCAAGTCTTGAATCCAAAGAAGTGAAGGCAACTAGCAAGAGCACCAATTCTGTCCCTAAGCCAGCAAGCAAGATCAATCAAGCCATTTGCAAAAGGAAGCTTGCTGAGGAAAGGCCAAGACAAGGGACAGTAGAAAACATGGTTTTGATTTCATGAGATTTGTGATTTTTGAACATAATTGCAAAAATTTAAATGGCAAGGAATTTAAAGAACTAGAAGAAAGAAAGAAGATGAAAGTAAATAACTGAAACTTAAAATGCAAGAAACTTAAATGACATTAAAGATAAATTGCAAGAAAGTAAAGATTGCAGAATTTTAAAGAGCATAAGAGTAAATAGCAAGAAATATAGAAACAGAATGTAAATGACAAGAATAATGAATTGCAAGAATGTAGAAAGGAAATGGGGTAATGGGTATTCAAACAACTAAAGAGAAAAAGAAATGAGAATTGATGATGGAGAGGATCATTAGGGATCGGAGATGTAAATTCTCATGAATTGATGTTGATCAATTCCTTCTCAATCATGGGTATAGATCCATGGCAAATTGTGGGTAATTGAGTTCCCTAATGAAAATGGGGTTTAGTGAATCATAGCTCCAATTTCAACAACAATTGCAAAGATGAAAATTAAACTAAGTGTAGAGAAGAATGAAGAAGAAGAAGAAGAAGTTCTTAAAACTGAAATTCAAAGTTGCAAGAAAAACAAAATAGAAGACCGGTGAGAAAAAGTAAAGAGTAAAAATGCTAGTGTAACAGAAAAATGTCTAAGTGTCCAAAAGTCCCCTTAAAAGTACTAAACTCTTCTCTATTTATACTACTCCTAAAATTTCTTCAGAGATCTTTAATTTGGGCTAGCAATGTGGGCTTTCTCTTTGTTGAATTCCTGGCTCAATGGAAGAAGTGTTGCTAAATAGGGGTGAAGGAGATTGTTCATAATGTTCCTGGCCCAATGGCTTGGCGTTTTTGCCAATAACGCTAGCCTTAATGCACGTTGGCAATGTGCAAGGTATTTTTCTGGGAGTGGGCATTGGTACTTGGGCGTTGTTAGCCCAAGTTGTTGCTAACAACTTGCTTTTCTTCTTCTTGACTCTACTTTTCATGCTTAATGTTGCCCAGAATTTGAGTTTCAATCCTCTACTTTAATATCGACTATCATATATCATTGGAAATCTGAGAGTGTCTTCTTTCTAATGCACTTGGAATCATCTCAATTGGATTTTTCTAGCTCAAGTTATGCTCCATTGAAGAAGGCAAGGTCAAGTTGCCTTGGTTGTGGCGTTTTTGTCAAACACGCCAGTTCATTCCAAGTTGGCAACGTGCTAGTGCCCTTCCTTGGCCCAAATTCTCTGCCCCTTGGCATTTTTGATGAACACGCCTTCTCCCCCTTGGCTTGGCAACGTGTTCGAGCCTCTCTAGGCTCATTCATGCTTCCTTGGATGTTAACTCCTTGTTCTTGTTTTTGGGGCTTAAAGTTACTTATGGTTTGGCTTCAATTTTATGCTCCACTATAGACTATTATATATGGTTGGAAAGATCTGAATGTCAGCTTTCTAACGCAATTGAAAGCACTCAAATTGGATCTCTGTAGCTCAAGTTATTCTTGTTTGAAGAAGACAGGGTCAGGCTGCCAAAATCGCGGGCGTTGTTAGCAAACACGCCTTTGCTCTTCCAAGTTGGCAACGTGTTCAGTTTCTGAGGCTCTAAATGAAGCCCGATTTTGAAGCTTCAAACAAATGTCAAACCCATACCATGATATATCGTTGGAAAGCTCTGGATGTCTACTTTCAAATTCCGTTAAAATCACCTCATTTGGAGCTTTGTAGCTCAAGATATACTCCATTGAAGGAGGTAAGGTCAGGCTGCCAAGCTCACCAGCGTTTTTGGCAAACACTCCCTTGTATTTCCAAGTTGCCAACGTGCTACCTTCATTCTTCACCATCCAAAGCTTCCTGGCATTGTTGCCAAATACACCAATGCTTTCTTGAGTTGGCAACGTGCTCGATGCTCTTTCCTGGCTCCAAACATTGCTTCCCACGTTGCCATTGAACACGCCTATAGAAACCACGTTGGCAACGTGCTCCTTTCTGAGGCTCCAAATGAAGCCAGCTTTTGAAACTTTGAATGAATGCTAACCCTATACTATGATATATGGTTGGAAAGCTCTTGATATCTACTTTCCAATGCCACTGGAATCACCTCCTTTAGAGCTTTGTAGCTCGAGTTATGCATCCTTGAAGGAGGCAAGGTCAGGCTGCCAGGTTTGCTGGAGTTGTTGCTGAACACGCACCCTTTCTTCCATGTTGGCAACGCTCGATGACTTCTCCAGGGCTACTTCTTTGCTTGGCGTTGCCTTGGAACACGCCTATGCTCTCCCAGCCCAACAACGTGCTTGAGCCTTCCCTATGGCACCAAGCTTTGCTTGCTACGTTGCCAAGGAACACGCCTTCAGAATTTGGCGTTGGCAACGTGCATCTCCCTTTCCTGGGCCAAGTCTTTCTATTCAGCGTTGTTTGCCTGTGTTGTCCTCAAACACGCCCCTCATCTCTAGGCTGGCAACGTGCTCGAGGCTTTGGACTAGCTCCCTAAGGTTGCTTGCTGCGTTGCCAAGGAACATGCCTTCAGAATTTGGCATTGGCAACGTGCTTCACACCCTTCCTACCCAAGCCTTCTTGCTGCTGGCATTGTCACCAAACACGCCCTTGTTGGTGGCGTTGGCAACGTGCTAACCCGCTCTTCTTGGCTTGTTTTGGATTGTTGGAGTTGCCCTCAAACACGCCATTGTAAATTCAAGTTGGTAACTTGCTTGGGGCTTCAAATTCACCTTCCAGGACTACTTGGCGTTATTGCCAAACACTCAAGTGATAATGCACGTTGGCAACTCCCAAGTCTCTTCCTCCTTGCCAAGCTTGCTATGTCCCCAATCTTTCTTGCTCTAATTCTTGCTGGCTTGACCTTCTTGCTTCATTACCTATCATTAACCAAAGAATTTGCTTCAAAGTTTTGCCATTCTATGCAACAATTTTCAAGAGATTCATTCATGTTAATTCATTTGTCAACTCCTTGAATTATTTGCGCAAATATGGCCAAATTACACCTAGTTCTTGGTTCATGAATGCATGAAGAGAAAACTCACACAAATGCTTGTTTATTTCAAAGAAAGTGAATGAAATTAAGCTAAAACTACTTAAACTAACTAGCTAATATAGCAAAGATGCAAATGCATCAGAAAGTGACACACCAAGATTCTAAGTTTGGTGTGCCACTTATTTTCTATGCAATTCATTCAAGCAACACTACTTGTCTGTATAATCATAATGCCTCTGCAGTTTTATTTCTCTCTTTTAATTTGACACTTTTTCATTCTACTTTCTTTAGTCATTTTTTTTGTTTTTAAATGCTTTCATTTTAGTTTGCTTATTCACTGTGTTTGTTAATACATCACCAATAGAGCTTTATTCATGACAAATTCTTGACTTGGTGATTGTACTTAACAAATAACAGTTTCATTTGCTTAGTTTTAATTCAAATAAATTGACATATGATTGCATTCTAAGTTTGGTGTTGCTATGCAACAAAATTTGATTCCAATTCTTATAAGATACTTGCATTAATTCCAAGTGAAAGTGTCACACAAAGTTTGGTGTGCCACTTATCTTTTATGCAATGTATTATGCTCACCTTCTTATGTATGCAATCAAAATGTCTCTGTCTCTTGTGCCTTGATTATTATCTTTAATTTTGATTGCTTAGAACACATGTACTACTAACATTTCATTGTATAAGACACTCATGATCCATCTTAGCCCCATAGACATTGTTCTAATTGTTGCTTGAGGATAAGCAAGCATTCTGAGTTTGGAAAGGGAAAGAGGAAGAATAGAGAAAAAAGGACAACAATAATGAAGATGAACTACAAGGTTGTAGAGTTCTTTTTCTTCTCATTTTTTTTCAGCACTTAAATCGCATGATTGTCTTCATCTTTTCTGTTTACATGTGTGTATGAATAAAGCATAGCTTGAATCTTGATTTGTAACATGTTGCTGTGGCATTATGACTACTAACTTAAGTTTTGTAAAGCTTAAAGCAGTAAAGTATCATGATCATAAACAAACAAGGAATTAAAGAAGATTTTAGCATGTGCATACAAGTATTGAAAAGCTAGTATGATTAATTGTTGCTCAATTACATTGGATTTTATTTAATTGAAGTTTTTATCTAGTGCATTTTGTGAAATATTTTGAAAAATCATGAAAACCTTGAAGAAGCAAATACAATTAAAGCAAGAAAAGAAAAAGGGAAAGAATGAGAAAGCTGAAGGCTCTGAGTACCAATGGAAATTTATTTGCTAAGTACCTGTGGTGTTTATGTAAAAGCCAAATGCTTGAAAACAAAACACTTAGAAGTCAAGGCTAGGCTCAAGTGCAAAAGCACTCCCTCAAAGCTCAAGGTTCTGAGCATCAATGATTAGAGAGTCAAGAAAAGAAAAGAAAAATGAGCTTAATGAAGTCCTCTAATTCAAATGCTTGTGGTGCTTATGTATCAAGTGGTAATACTTGAAAACAAAGCATTTAGAATCGTAGCTTTGTTATTAACTCATGGGGCAAAGCACCCAAAAGGAGAAGCTAATAAGAAAAGCAAAAGCTTGTTTCAAGGAAGAAA
>NC_029793.2:62898472-62901887 GCF_000816755.2 Arachis ipaensis
TAATGCTTGAAAACAAAGCATTTAGAATCGTAGCTTTGTTATTAACTCATGGGGCAAAGCACCCAAAAGGAGAAGCTAATAAGAAAAGCAAAAGCTTGTTTCAAGGAAGAAATATAAGAAAAAGATTTCATAAATTGAGCTAGATAGAAGCATCAATCATGTACATTTCTTTTGTGATTGGAGCATGCTTAGAAAACTAGCTTGCCATGAACATTGAATTGCTATTCTTCTTACCTTGGATTGTCAATCTTTATTTCATGATTCTTTTCTTGCTTGTGGACAAGCAAGGTTTAAGTTTGGTGTTGTGATGACATGTCACCATGTCATGTTTTTCTATGCTTTTTCATACAAGAAATTGATAATTTGTGCTTAAATATTGAATGCTTTTGTACTTAATTGGTATATTTTCTTGATATTTTAATTTTATAAATCTTGTAGGAAATAAGAAGAAAAAGAAGCAAAGAAGCACAAAATGAGCTAAAAAGGAGAAAAAAAGAGCTTTGGGGCACACTTTGGAGCCTTAGGCCACGCTTTTAAAAGCGTGGCCCATGACCAAATCAAGGAAGTTTCACAATCAGCATCACAAAGCTCAGTTCACTAAGTGAACTTAGCTTTATCGTGAAAAACTTAGCTTGGAAGTAAGAATTTTCGCTAAGTTAAAACTTGCGCGTTTACAACATGACCATGCCTCCTTCAAAGGGCCATAACTTGAGTTACAGACGTCCAATTGATGTGCTTCCAGTTGTGTTGGAAAGCAGATATTTAGAGCTTTCAAACAATATATGATAGTCCATATTTGGCATAAAATTGAGGTACAAGTGAAAGGTATCTTTAAGGACCAAAAATAAGCAAAAATAAACCAAAATGGCTTCACCAAGGCTCGAAGGGGGAGACACAAGGAAAACAAGGAAAGCAAGGAAATAGCGCTCAGTTCACTTTCCCAACTGAGCTTTTTCGGGCTCCTCCCAAAAGAAAAATAAAGTGAAAAACCAAGGAGTGGAAGCCACAAGGTTCGAACCTTGCACCTAAGGGACAAGAGAAGCGCTACATTCCATTGTTTCACCAAGAAAAATTGCTCCATATGGGCTTCACCAGGATTCGAACAAAGGACCTTGTGCATCAAAGCTTGAAGCGCTACTCTATAATGAAAATTGGTGAGCAAATTGCATCACCCAAGGTTCGAATTAGGGGCTCATTAAACATGAAAGGGGCGCTCAGTTCACTCAATTAAATGAGCGCTATGGAGTGTGACACGGACAAGGCTTGGTGCGCAACAAATTGCAAGGAAACAAGGCATTGGGCGCTCAGTTAAAACACCCAACTGAGCACTCCCCTGGAAGGTGTCCATGGTCCATTTTTAATCAATTGCCAACATCCGGATCCACTCTTCTTCAAATCCAAAGCAAGCAAAGCCCACATCATCACTCAAAGGCACAAGAACAAGCTAGAATTAGGATTTTCATTTAATTTGTTTTTCATTTCAATTTCATTTTATTTTGTAAAAAGCCTATATAAAGGCATCACTCTCATTTTCAAAACGGGGAGCTCCATTGAGAAGGCTGGCTCCAATAGGGAGTTTTGCACTCTTTAGTTTTCATTTTGCTCTCTCTTTTAATTTTCATTTCTGTTTTGAATCTTGGGTGGAGAATTGAAGAACTTCTGTTTCAATCTTACCTTGAGATCTTTTGTTTGCTTTCTGCATAATTCTAGAATTTAAAATTTCAATTCTGTTTACTGCTTCCAACTCTCTTTTCTTCTACAATTTAATTTTCCATTTTCAATTTGCAATTGTTCTTGTTGGATCAAGGAAGGATTTGAGATCTAGACTTATTTTCTAGTCTCTTCCAACTCCTGAGATCTTCTTTTAAATTGCTGCAAATTAAGCATCAGTCTTTCTGTTTTCATCCTTCAAGCATTTTTACCTTTCTGTTTGAAATCTATTGCCATTTAATTCATCTTTAGTTCATCTGTTTGTTGCAATTTAATTCTCCTTGTTTAAATTTTGCAATCCCAGCACTCAATTTCCTTTATTCCTCCTGCACTTTAAATTTACAGCTGCTTGTTCTTTTTCAATGGCTTGAGCTATTGCTTTCTTTAATTTCCCTGCACCCAATTCCATTTACATTTGATGCAATTTACATTTCTTGCTATTTAAGATTCTGTCAATTTACCTTTCTTGCACTTTAAGTTTCTGCACATTTACTTTCTGCAATTTATAATTCCTTGTCATTTACATTCTGTTGCTTCAAGTCTCACCCAATTTCACTTAAATGTTAGCTTGACTAAACTAATCACCCACTAAAGTTTCTTGATCCATCAATCCCTGTGGCATCGACCTCACTCTAAGTGAGTTTTACTACTTGATACGACCCGGTATACTTGCCAGTGAGTTTTGGGTGTTTGGAAATCCGTTTTTCCAAATTTTTCCCATCATAGAGAACATAGAAGGCTAGCTCCAATTTCTGTTTTGAAGTTTTGGATTGAGATTGGAAGGAATTCTATTTTCATTCTCCATCTGCAAGTTCTCTTGTTATTTTTCTGCATAATTCAAGAAATTGTGATTTGAATCAAGGCTTTCATTTACTGCTTCCATTTGTCTTTATTCTTCAATCTGTTTATTGTTGGATCAAGGAAGGATTTGAGATCTAGACTTGCTTTTTAGTCTCTTCCCCTCCTGAGATCTTCAACATTCTTTAAATTGCTGCAAATTAAGCATCAGTTTTTCTATTTTCATTCTTCAAGCATTTTTGCTTTTCTGTTTAAGATCTACTTCAATTCAACTCACCTTTTACTCTTCTGTTCCTAATGCTCTCAATTTATTTTCCTGCACTTTTGTTCATCTACACTTTACATTTGAGTTGCTGTGATTTGAATTTACTTTTCCCGCTCTTTAAATTTCCTGTTACTTGTTCTCAAGATATCTTCAATTTCTTGCTATATTGGTTTCTTTAATTTCCAGCACCCACTCCCCTTTACATTTAATGCAATTTACATTTCTTGCAATTTAAGTTTCAGCTATTTTACTTTCTTGTTCTTCAAGTTACTTGCAATTTTACTTTCTGCATCTTTTAAATTCCTTGCAATTTACTTTATGTTGGCTACATTTCACACAATTCACTCAATGTTAGCTTGATTAAACTAATCACCCACTAAAGTTGCTTGATCCATCAATCCCTGTGGGATCGACCTCACTCTAAGTGAGTTTTACTACTTGATGCGACCCGGTATACTTGTCGGTGAGTTTTGGGTGTTTTGGAAATCTGGTTTTCCAAAAAATACCATCAAGTTTTTGGCGCCGTTGCCGGGGATTGATTTAGATCAACAATGATTAAGTGGGTGAGAAGTCTAGATCAAGCATTTTCTTTATTTTTGTTTTCTGTTTTAGATTGAAACCAAGGTGTTTGAGTTATTGCCC
>NC_029793.2:62901912-62905503 GCF_000816755.2 Arachis ipaensis
TATCTGTTAAATAACAGAGTTGTAAATTTATTTTTTTAATTTTTAAACTTAAAAAATAAATTTTTTTCTAATTGTAAAAAATATAAAAAATTCCAAATTATTCAAAAAATAAAAAAATAACAAGTTGATTTGAGTGATGTTCTTGAAATTCATTGCATAAGATGGCAAAACTTTGAGGAAGATTCTTTGGTTTATGTTGATGACATGTCATCATGTCATGTTTTTCTATGCTTTTTCCTTTTTTTTCAATAGGTTTTATGCACTTTCGTGAGCCATAAGTAAGCCAATTTGGTAGAATTTCATGTTTCCTTTGATTCAATCAACCATGGATAAATTAATGCAATTTCATGAGATTTTGTGCTATAATTGTCATATATTATGAAAGAATAACAATCTCATGATTTTGAGCATAGCTTTGATGTGCTTGGTTGATTGATGATAGGTGAAAAGAGCTTTGAAGAAGGTTGAAGAAAGAAGAAATGGCAAGGAGCAAGAGAGAACAAAAAGCTTGAGCAAAAGCTTGCCTCAAACTTTAGCTCAAACTTTTGGAAGAGTTGAAAACACCCTGAATGGAGCAAAAGCTTGCGCCAACGTTTGCCTCAAGCTTTTTGGCAAACGTTGGCACCACACTTACACACCCTGGAGGAAAAAGCTTAAGCCAACGTTTGCCTCAAACTTTTTGGCAAACGTTGGCGCCACACATGCATACAAGGGGTATACTTCCAACATGAATAACTTGAGCTACAGAGCTCCAAATGAGGAGATTCAAAAAGCAATGAAAAGTAGGAATTGAGAGCTTTCCAAGCATATATGGAACTGCATGGTGGACACTAAAATTGAGGGAGAAAACTGTCCCGAAATGTGCATAAACGAACATGGTGGCAACCTGCAGTGAGGCCAACTGACCTCTGCACCTTCGACGGAGTAAAACTCGAGCTGTGGAGCTCCAAATGGTGCGCTTCCAACGGCATTGGAAAGTAGACATTCAGGGATTTCCAACAATGTATAATCGTATGGGATGGACAATGCGTTTGAGCCTCCAAAATCTGGCGTTTTCGACCACGTTTGAGGCAAACTTTACCTCAAACGTTGTGCACCAAAGCCAGCGACCCTGTCCTCTTCAAAGGAGCATAACTTGAGTTGTAGATGTCCAATTGAGGTGATTCTAATTGGGTTAGAAAGCTGATATTCAGAGATTTCTAACCATATATAATAGTCTATAGTGGGCATGAAATTGGCAACGTTGACAAGAGGACAAAGTAGCGCCACAAGACATGCAAGGGAGGATCCACGTTTGAGCTAAAGTTTGACCTCAAACTTTAAGCCAAACGTGGATGACAGCAAAAAGAGCTAGCTGCTACAAAATGCTTGAGTCAAAGTTTGCCTCAAACTTTGACTCAAACTTTTTTTGGTTCATGGTCCGGTTCAAAGCTTAAATATTTTCCAAGGTCAAGAGCAATCAACAGAGGATATTTTCAACCCAATTCCATCAAGGCCAAAAGCCCAATTGACATCACTCAAAGGCACAAGAAACAATTTGATTAGGAATTTCATTTTCTTTGTAATTTGCTTTTCAATTTCATTTTAATTTGTCATATTTGTAAAAGCCTATAAAAAGGCATCATTTTCATTTTAGAAGGGGAGCTCCATCAGAAAGCACTAGGGAGCATTAGGATTTGAGAGTTCCCTCTCTTAGTTTTCATTTTTGTTTTGAATCTTAGGTTGAGAATTGAAGAAATTCTGTTTCAATCTCACCTTGAGAATTCTCTCTGTTTACTTGTCTGCATAATTTCAGTGAATTGTGATTTGAATCAAAACTCTCTTTACTGCTTTCCTCTCTATTTTCTTCTGCAATTATTCTCTGTTGGATCAAGGAAGGAATTGAGATCTAGACTTGGTCTCTAGTCTCATCCAACCCCTGAGATCTTCAACCTCTCATTTAGATTTTGCAATTGAGTTATATTTCTGTTTTGCTTCTTTAAGAAATTTTCCTTCTCTGTTGAGATCTATCGCATTTTACTACTTCCTCGGATTTATTGCTCTGCATATTTCCTTGTTTAATTGTGCATCCCAAATCCTAATTCCTTTTATTCTTCTTGCAATTTAACTTTCCAGTTACTTGATCTACTGCTTTCTTTTAATTTCCTGCACCCACTCCCCTTTACATTTAATACAATTTTATATTTCTTGTCATTTAAGATTTTGCCAATTTACATTTCTTGCTCTTTAAGTTACGTGCCAATTTACATTCTACAACTTTAAATTCATTGTCATTTACTTTCTGTTGGCTACAATTTCACACAATTCACTTCAATGTCAGCTTGACTAAACTAATCACCCACTAAAGTTGCTTGATCCATCAATCTTCGTGGGATCGACCTCACTCACGTGAGTTTTACTACTTGATGCGACCCGGTGCACTTGCTGGTTAGTTTTATGTGTTTGGGATTCGTTTTTCGTTTTCCGAAAATACTCATCAAGTTTTTGGCGCCGTTGCCGGGGATTGATTTAGATCAACAATGATTAAGTGGGTGAAAAGTCTAGATTAAGCATTTTCTTTATTTTTGTTCTCTATTCTAAGTTGAAACCAAGGTGTTTGAGTTATTGCCTCACTAAGAAATTCATCTCTGAGATATGAATTTCAATTTTCCTTGGTGTTGTGTTTTACAAAATTCAAATGGAGTTCAACTCATCTTATGATCAAACAAATTTTATGGGATATTACCCACCATCACCAATCTCTAATGATGGCTGGGAATATCACCAAGAAAATACAAATTCTGAGCACTCCAATCCATGGAGATTTGCTTCAGAAACACAAGATGAGCAAGAGAATCATATGGGATACTTCCCACCACCACAAAATGATTCAAGTCATTATTCTAATGGTGGCTGGGAGTATCACCAAGGAATGAGAGAGCATCCACCTGTAAAGTTCCTTTTCCTCTCATTTGTTTCAAGAACTATAAACTGCATGATTGTCTTTACCTTCTCTGTATGCATGTGTGTATGAAAAGGCATAGTTTGATTTCTAAATTGCAACATGGTGCTGTGCCATTATGATTACCAACTTGAGTTTTGTGAATTCAAAAGTAATAAAGTATCATGAACATAAACAAACCAGGAACTAAAGAAGAATTTAGCATGTGCATACAAGTATTGGAAAGCTAGTATGATTAATTGTTGCTCAATTGCATTGGATTTTATTTAATTGAAGTTTTCATCTAGTATATTTTGTGAAATCTTTTGAAAATCATGAAAACCTTGAAGAATCAAATACAATTAAAGCAAGAAAAGAAAAAGGGAAAGAATGAGAAAGCTGAAGGCTCTGAGTACCGATGTCAATTTATTTGCTAAGTACTTGTGGTGTTTATGTATCAAGCCAAATGCTTGAAAACAAAACATTTAGAAGTCAAGGTTAGGCTCAAAGTGCAAAAGCATTCCCTCAAAGCTCAAGGCTCTGAGCATCAATGATTAGAGAGTCAAAGAAAAAATGAGCTTAATGAAGTCCTCTAATCAAATACTTGTGGTGCTTATGTATCAAGTGGTAATACTTGAAAACAAAGCATTTAGAAGTCGTAGCTTTGTTAT
>NC_029793.2:62905548-62918922 GCF_000816755.2 Arachis ipaensis
CTTTGAAGAAGGTTGAAGAAAGAAGAAATGGCAAGGAGCAAGAGAGAACAAAAAGCTTGAGCAAAAGCTTGCCTCAAGCTTTAGCTCAAACTTTTGGAAGAGTTGAAAACACCCTGGATGGAGCAAAAGCTTGCGCCAACGTTTGCCTCAAGCTTTTTGGCAAACGTTGGCGCCACACTTACACACCCTGGAGGAAAAAGCTTGAGCCAACGTTTGCCTCAAACTTTTTGGCAAACGTTGGCACCACACATGCATACAAAGGGTATACTTCCAACATGAATAACTTGAGCTACAGAGCTCCAAATGAGGTGATTCAAAAAGCAATGGAAAGTAGGAATCGAGATCTTTCCAAGCATATATGGCACTGCATGGTGGACACTAAAATTGAGGGAGAAAACTGCCCTGAAATGTGCATAAACGAACATGGTGGCAACCTGCAGTGAGGCCAACTGACCTCTGCACCTTCGACGGAGTATAACTCGAGCTGTGAAGCTCCAAATGATGCGCTTCCAACGGCATTGGAAATTAGACATTCAGGGCTTTCCAACAATGTATAATAGTATGGGGTGGACAATGCGTTTGAGCCTCCAAAATCTGGCGTTTTCGACCACGTTTGAGGCAAACTTTACCTCAAACGTTGTGCACCAAAGCCAGCGACCCTGTCCTCTTCAAAGAAGCATAACTTGAGTTGTAGATGTCCAATTGAGGTGATTTCAATTGGGTTAGAAAGCGGACATTCAGAGCTTTCCAACCATATATAATACTTTATAGTGGGCATAAAATTGGCAATGTTGACAAGAGGACAAAGTAGCGCCACAAGACATGCAAGGGAGGATCCACGTTTGAGCTAAAGTTTGACCTCAAACTTTAAGCCAAACGTGGATGACAGCAAAAAGAGCAAGCTGCTACAAAAAGCTTGAGTCAAAGTTTGTCTCAAACTTTGACTCAAACTTTTTTTGGTTCATGGTCCGGTTCAAAGCTTAAATATTTCCCAAGGTCAAGAGCAATCAACAGAGGCTATTTTCAACCCAATTCCATCAAGGCCAAAAGCCCAATTGACATCACTCAAAGGCACAAGAAACAATTTAATTAGGAATTTCATTTTCTTTGTAATTTGCTTTTCAATTTTATTTTCATTTGTCATATTTGTAAAAGCCTATAAAAAGGCATCATTTTCATTTTAGAAGGGGAGCTCCATCAGAGAGCACTAGGGAGCATTAGGATTTGAGAGTTCCCTCTCTTAGTTTTCATTTTTGTTTTGAATCTTGGATTGAGAATTGAAGAAATTCTGTTTCAATCTCACCTTGAGAATTCTCTCTGTTTACTTGTCTGCATAATTTCAGTGAATTGTGATTTGAATCAAAACTCTCTTTACTGCTTTCCTCTCTATTTTCTTCTGCAATTATTCTCTGTTGGATCAAGAAAGGAATTGAGATCTAGACTTGGTCTCTAGTCTCATCCAACCCTTGAGATCTTCAACCTCTCATTTAGATTTTGCAATTGAGTTATATTTCTGTTTTGCTTCTTTAAGAAATTTTCCTTCTCTGTTGAGATCTATCGCATTTTACTACTTCCTCGGATTTATTGCTCTGCATATTTCCTTGTTTAATTGTGCATCCCAAATCCTAATTCCTTTTATTCTTCTTGCAATTTAACTTTCCAGTTACTTGATCTACTGCTTTCTTTTAATTTCCAGCACCCACTCCCCTTTACATTTAATGCAATTTTATATTTCTTGTCATTTAAGATTTTGCCAATTTACATTTCTTCCTCTTTAAGTTACGTGCCAATTTACATTCTGCAACTTTAAATTCATTGTCATTTACTTTCTGTTGGCTACAATTTGATGACAAGTCATCTTAGCCTATTTTAACTAGTCTTTTTCTTTTGTTTTCATTAGAATTATGCACTTTCTTGAGCTACAAGCAAGCCAATTAGGTAGATTTTCATGTTTCCCTTGATTGAATCAACCATGTATGAATTCATGCTATTTCATGAGGTTTTATACTATAATTGTCACATATTATGAAAGAATGAATATCTCATGATTTTAAGCATAGCTTTGATGTGTTTGGTTGATTAATTATAGGTGAAGAAAGCTTGGAGAAAGGTTGAAGCAAGAAGGAATAGCTAGGAGTAAAGAGAAGACAATGGAATAAGTGAAATTGAACCAGGAAGCAAAAAGCTGGACCTAAAGTTAGCATCAAACTTTTGCACAAACTTTTGGTTAAAAAGTTAGCCCCAACGTTAGCCCCCTAACTTAGAGGCTAACGTTGGAACTTGAACATCACTCCCTAGGTACCAAAAGTTTGCGCCAACGTTAGCCCCCTAACTTTGAGGCTAACGTTGGCACATGAAATTCACCCCTGGGCACCAAAAGTTTGCGCCACCGTTAGCCCCCTAACTTGGAGGCTAACGTTGGCATGAAGAAAACCTCCCGGGGCACCAAAAGTTTGCGCCAACGTTAGCCCCCTAACTTGGTGGCTAACGTTGGCACATGAAAATCACAAGGAGGAGCAAAAGTTTGCGCCAATGTTAGCCCCCTAACTTGGTGGCTAACGTTGGCGCCACAAGCACACAAGGTAAGGCCAACGTTAGGGCCAAAGTTAGACCCCTAACGTTGGCACCAACGTTCATATCAGCAAAGTGGTGTTAGCTGATATGAAAAGTTGGAGCAAAAGTTAGACCCCTAACTTTTGCTCAAACTTTTGGTCCAACTTTTGCAAAACTCAAACCCGGTTCAATTGGTTCGTTTTGGTTCTTCTCCAAACTTCAAGAGCAATCAACCAAGACCTCTTTCAACCCAATTCCACCAAGAGCAAAGGCCCAACTCAAGGCTTGAAGATCATTTGAAGAAAGTGTATAAATAGGATAGAATTTAAGTTTTTCAGAGAGCTTTCTTTTGGAATTTTCATAATAGTTTTTCGGACAGCTTTGGATATTGAGTAATCTTTAATTTCTTTGTCTTGGGGAAGGAGAATTCACTTCTCTTCCTCTCAGTTTTATTGCTTTAAATTTCAATTACAATTGTCTTGGATCTTGGGTTAGAGAATTGAAGAAATTCTGTTTCAATCTCATCCTTGGATCTCTCTGCTTTGTTTACTGCAATTTAATTTCCGTTTCTGTTACTTGCTTCTCATCTACTTTCCTTACAATTTGCAACTCCCTTGCAATTGTTCTTGTTGGATCTAGGAAGGCATTGAGATCTAGACTTGGCTTTCTAGTCTCTGGGTCCTGAGATCTGATTTCCCATTTCAATTCTCTGTTTACTGCTTTATATGTTCATTTACTTGTCTGTTTCGGATCCGATTCAATCCCAATTCCCTTTTACTCTTCTGTTTAATGCAATTTAACTTTTCCTTGTTTAAATCCAAGCCCCAATTCCCTTTACATTTCGAGCCATTTACATTTCTTGCACTTTAAGTTTCCGCAATTTACATTTTTTGCACTTTAAGTTTCTGCCATTTAATTTCTTGTTCTTTAAGATTCAGCAATTTAATTTCCTGCTCTCTTTAATTCCATGCAATTCAACGTTAGGGTCAAAGTTAGACCCCTAACGTTGGCACCAACGTTCATATCAGCAAATTTTGTGGGCTGCTATGAAAAGTTGGAGCAAAAGTTAGACCCCTAACTTTTGCTCAAACTTTTGGTCCAACTTTTGCAAAACTCAAACCCGGTTCAATTGGTTCGTTTTGGTTCTTCTCCAAACTTCGAGAGCAATCAACCAAGACCTCTTTCAACCCAATTCCACCAAGAGCAAAGGCCCAACTCAAGGATTGAAGATCATTTGAAGAAAGTGTATAAATAGGATAGAATTTAAGTTTTTCAGAGAGCTTTCTTTTGGAATTTTCATAATAGTTTTTCGGAGAGCTTTGGATATTGAGTGATCTTTAATTTCTTTGTCTTGGGGAAGGAGAATTCACTTCTCTTCCTCTCAGTTTTATTGCTTTCAATTTCAATTACAATTGTCTTGGATCTTGGGTTAGAGAATTGAAGAAATTCTGTTTCAATCTCATCCTTGGATCTCTCTGCTTTGTTTACTGCAATTTAATTTCCGTTTCTGTTACTTGCTTCTCATCTACTTTCCTTACAATTTACAATTCCCTTGCAATTGTTCTTGTTGGATCTAGGAAGGCATTGAGATCTAGACTTGGCTTTCTAGTCTCTGGGTCCTGAGATCTGATTTCACATTTCAATTCTCTGTTTACTATTTAAGATTCAGCAATTTAATTTCCTGCTCTCTTTAATTCCATGCAATTTAATTTCTGCAAATCACAAAACACTCAACTAAATCTTGATTCGCTTGACTAAATTAACCACTAAGCTAAAATTGCTCAATCCTTCAATCCCTGTGGGATCGACCTCACTCCCGTGAGTTTTTATTACTTGATACGACCCGGTGCACTTGCCGGCTAGATTTGTGTGTTTTGGAGGAAATTTATTTTTCACCAAAATATTCATCACAATTTCACACAATTCACTTCAATGTCAGCTTGACTAAACTAATCACCCACTAAAGTTGCTTGATCCATCAATCCTCGTGGGATCGACCTCACTCACGTGAGTTTTACTACTTGATGCGACCCGGTGCATTTGCCGGTTAGTTTTATGTGTTTGGGATTCATTTTTCGTTTTCCAAAAATACTCATCATATGTTAGGTGATGAAGAAAGAAGCTTAAAACAGAGCAAGGAAAGAAGCTTGAAACAGAGCAAGGAAGGAAGCTTGAAACAGAGCCACCAAGTGAGGATCGAGGGCGTTTCCAGGCAGGGAATGAACTGGCGTATTCCCTGACAATTCCCATAACAACGCCCATAACATAGAATTTTGGCTAGAAGAGCTCACTAGCACGTTGGAGAGGGCGTGTTTCTTGGCAACGCCAGCAACAACGCTGGCCACTTCAAGCACCCCTAGAGAAGGCTCGAGAGCGTTGCCCAGTGAAGAATGAACTGGTGTGTTCATGAACAACGCCAGCAACAACGCTGGTCCCTGCAAGGTGGCTATGGAAAATGACCTTGGACGTTGCCAACTTGAAGTTGAATGTGCGTGTTCCTTGGCAATGCAAGGCCAAGAAATTGAGCCAAGGAGAGCTCGAAGGCATTGTTGCCTTGAAGTTAAAGTGGCGTGTTCATCAACAACGCCAGCAACAATGCCAAGGCTAAGAACTTGGGCCAGGGGAGGATTGGGCGTTGTCATGGGCGTGTTTGACAATAACTTCAACAACAACTCCAACCAAGACAGCCTAACATCACCTCCTTCAAGGATGAATAACTTGAGTTACAGAGATCCGATTTGAGTGCTTCTAGTTGCGTTGGAAATCTAACATTCAGAGCTTTCCAACGATATATAATAGTTCATAGTGAAGCATGAAATGAAAGCTTGAATCAGAGTCATCTTTAGGCCCCAAAAACAAGGAAATGAGGTTGAAATTCAAGGAACCATGAATGGGCCAAGAGAGGGGGGTCGAACATGTTGCCAAGGCTAAAATGGCCTGGCATGTTTCTTGGCAACTCCAGCAACAATGCCAGGCCAAGAAATTTGGGCTAGAAGAGTTGTTGAGCCCGTTATTGGTGGCGTGTTTGGCAAAAACGCCCAACCAAGGCAGCCTGACCTTACCCTTTTCAATGGAGTATAACTTGAGCTAGGAAGGTCCAAATGAGGCGATTCTAGTTGCATTAGAAAGTAGACATCAAGAGCTTTCCAATGATATATAATAGTTCATATTGAAGCAAAGGATTGAAGCTCAAAGTTCAGGCAAAATCAAGCATAAAAAGTGAAGAACAAGCAAGTGTTTGGCAACAACTTGGGCAACAACTTGGGCAACAACGCCCAAGCACCATGTCCCACTCCCAGGAAAATGCCTTGCACGTTGCCAACGTGCACCAAGGCTGGCGTTATTGGCAAACACGCCAGGCCATTGGGCCAGAGCAATGAAAATGAGTCATGTTTCTTCTGTTTGACAAGAATTCTTTCATGAAGCAAAATCAACAAGAGCAAGGCCCAAATTGCTAACCCAAAAGGAGAATTTCAAGGAGTTTTAGGAATAGTATAAATAGAGAATAGTTTTGTACTTTAGGAGAGTTTTTTGACACTTTACTTTTGATATGCGGAAAACGATCCGACACAAAACTCACCGGCAAGTGTACCGGGTCGCATCAAGTAATAAAACTCACGGGAGTGAGGTCGATCCCACAGGGATTGATGGATCAAGCAACTTTAGTGGGTGATTAGTTTAGTCAAGCTAACATTGAAGTGAATTGTGTGAAATTGTAACCAACAGAATTTTAAATGACAGGAAATTAAAGTTGCAGAATGTAAATGGGCAAAAACTTAAGGAACAAGCAATGTAAATTGCAGAAACTTAAATGACAAGAAATGTAAATTGCATGAAAAGTAAAGGGGGGCTGGGTGCTGGAAATTAAAGAAAGCAATGGATCCAAGTCAAGAAAAGTAAATTCATATTTGCAGCAAGCTCAAAGTTAACGTGTAGAATGTAAATGTGCAGGAAATGTAAATTGGAAGCAATGCAGTAGAAAGTAAAAATTGCAAAGAAGGAAATTGTAGCAGAAAAGTAAATCAGCAAGAAAACTCAAATCAATTGTGAAATCTAGAAAGACAAGTGAAGATCTCAGGGGCTCAATGAGACTAGAAAACAAGTCTAGATCTCAAGTCCTTCCTTGATCCAATAAAGAACAATTTGCAAAAGAAATGAAGATGAAAGCAGTAAACAGAGTGTTGATTCAAATCCTTAATTCACTGAAATTTTGTAGAAGAAGAACAAGAGAAATCTCAAAGTGAGAATGAAATAGAATTCCTTCAATTCTCAACCCAAGATTCAAAACAAAAAGGAAAAACTAAAAGAGAGAGCTCTCTAATCCTAGTGCTCCCTAGTGGAGCCAACCTCCTTACAAAGATGATAAGGATGCCTTATATAGGCTTTTCCAAATGAAAATGAAAATGAAATTGAAATTAAAAACAAATTACAATTGAATGAAATTCCTAATCTAGCTTCTCTGTGTGTCTTTGAGTAATGGTAATGGGCTTAGCTTGCTTTTAATTTGAGGAAGAATGGATCTGGATAGCCTTGATGGAATCGGGATCATTCACGTTTGAGTTAACGTTTGAGGCAAATATTGACTCAAACGTCTTGTAATGGCATGATGCAGAATGGGGGTTTGCTGTCACTCACGTTTGAGTTCACGTTTGAGGTCAAACGTGAGCTCAAACGTTAAGTCCTCCTGGGTGTGTTTTTGAAGTTCAAGTCTTGGGATGCTTCTTTGTCCTCTTGTCTATGTTGCCAATTTCATGCCACTATAAACTATTATATATGGTTGGAAATCTCTGAATGTCAGCTTTCCAACGCAACTGGAATCACCTCAATTGGACATCTACAACTCAAGTTATGCTCCTTTGAAGAGGACAGGGTCGCTGGCTTTGGTGTGCAACGTTTGAGGCAACGTTTGCCTCAAACGTGGACGAAAATGCCAGGTTTTGGAGGCTCAAATGCATTGTCCACCCCATACTATTATATATTGTTGGAAAGCCCGGAATGTCTACTTTCCAATGCCATTGGAAGCGCATCAATTGGAGCTCCACAGCTCGAGTTATACTCCGTCGAAGGTGCAGAGGTCAGTTGGCCTCACTGCAGGTTGCCACCATGTTCGTTTATGCACATTTCGGGGCAGTTTTCTCCCTCAATTTTAGTGTCTACCATGTAGTGCCATATATTCTTGGAAAGCTCTTGATTCCTACTTTCCATTGCTTTTTGAATCACCTCATTTGAAGCTCTGTAGCTCAAGTTATTCTTGTTGGAAGTATACCCCTTCAGGTTGTGGGGAGCAACATTTTCCAAGGTATTCCTTAGCCAACGTTTGACCTCCTGGGTGGCTATGCTGATGAAGCTTCCTTGATTTGGTCATGGGCCACGCTTTTAAAAGCGTGGCCTAAGGCTCCAAAGTGTGCTCCAACTTCAAAGTGTGCCCCAAAGTTCTTTTTTTCTCCTTTTTAGCTTATTTTGTGCTTCTTTGCTTCTTTTTCTTCTTATTTCCTACAAAGTTTATCTTAGCTTCTCCTTTTGGGTGCTTTGCCCCATGAGTTGATAACAAAGCTACGACTTCTAAATGCTTTGTTTTCAAGTATTACCACTTGATACATAAGCACCACAAGCATTTGATTAGAGGACTTCATTAAACACATTTTCTTTTCTTTTCTTGACTCTCTAATCATTGATGCTCAGAGCCTTGAGCTTTGAGGGAGTGCTTTTGCAGTTTGAGCCTAACCTTGACTTCTAAGTATTTTGTTTTCAAGCATTTGGCTTGATACATAAATACCACAAGTACTTAGCAAATAAATTGCCATGGGTACTCAGAGCCTTCAACTTTCTCATTCTTTTCCTTTTTCTTTTCTTGCTTTATTTGCTTCTTCAAGGTTTTCATGATTTTCAAAAGATTTCACAAAATGTACTAGATGAAAACTTCAATTAAATTAAATCCAATGCAATTGAGCAACAATTAATCATACTAGCTTTCCAATACTTGTATGCACATGCTAAAATCTTCTTTAATGCCTTGTTTGTTTATGATCATGATACTTTACTGCTTTAAGCTTTACAAAACTCAACTAGCAACACCAAACTTAGAATGCAACCACATGTCAATTTATTTGAAATAAAACTAAACAAAAGAAACTGTTATATGTTAAATACAATCACCAAGCCAAGAATCTATCATGAAGAAGGATCTCTTGGTGATGTATTAACAAAAAAAGTTAATAAAAGAAAGCACTAAAAACGAGTAAATGAATAGAGCAAAGAGAGAAACTAAATTATCCAAAATGACACTGCAAGGGGCATTATGATTATGCAGACAAGTAGTGTTGCTTGAATGAATTGCATAGAAAATAAGTGGCACACCAAACTTAGAATCTTGGTGTGTCACTTTCATTTTTGATTTGATGCAATCATCCAAAAAGATTGAAAACAATTTGTTGCAAGGCAACACCAAACTTCGAATGTAACCATATGCCAATTTATTGAATTTAAACAAAACAAAGAACGAAAACAAAGTAGATAAAAAATGTTACCTACGGTTGGGTTACCTCCCAACAAGTGCTCTTTTAGTGTCATTAGCTTGACATGTTGTTCTTCACTTTCTTCCTCTTCTTCCAGTTTGTTAAGAGGAATGACCTCAAGGGAGGAGAAGATTCAGCTATTGTCCTTTGTCTTGGTTTTCTCTCAGCAAGCTTTCTTTTGTACATGGCTTGATTGAGCTTGCTTGCTATTGGTCCAGGGGTTGGATTGCTTGTGGTTGACCTCCTCTTGAATGTTGTCCTTGGTAGCTTGGTCACAATCCTCTTCTTGGTGCTTTTGTTAATTGCCTTCACTTCCTTGAATCCAAGTCTTGGTGGTTGTGTGATTGTTGGAGTCTTCTTTTCATCAAGAGTCTCTTGTATTGGTGGTTCCATGAGCCCTTCCTTCATGTGATTTTCTGCTTCACTTGAGTGTGAATTCTCTTGAGTATCTTCCTCCATTTTTTCTTCATGATTTTCCATTAATTCCTTTGGGAGGGAATCTTTATGTTTCATTGTCACCTCAAGTAGCTTTTGTGATTGTAAAATCCTTGGCTCATGTTCCTCATCCTTCATTGCAATTTCACTTGACAAAGGGACCTTTTGTTCTTGTTTTTCCACTTCCTCACCCACAAATTTGTCTTCATACTCACTGTTTGATGGTTCTAAGTTCCTCTTTGTTTGCTCTAAGGACCCATTCATCTTCTTGAGGATGGTTTCTTTCCAGGATTGGGGTTGTGTATATCTTTCCACGAGTTTTCTGTGTATTTCAATGGCTTGGCATTGGCTTTCTAAGGGTTCTTTGGACCATTGAAGGTAATCCTCAACTGCTAATTCAAGAGATGAAGGTTGAGAGTAATTTTGGTGACATGGATGTGTTGTGGTGAAGTTGTGTGATTGATGGGATGACTTGTATGGATTTTGGAGGAAACTTTATGTTGAGGCATACTCAAGTGATGAAGAACTTTCAAATGAGAAACTGGGACGTGAGGGTGGATGCTCTTCCATTCTTTGGTGATGCTTTAATCCACCATGAGGATAATGATATGAATCATTTTGTGGTGGTGGTTGGTATCCCATATGATTTTTTTGCTCATCTTGTGTCTCTGAAGCAAGTCTCCATGAATTGGAGTGCTCAGAATGTGTATTCTCTTGGTGATATTCCCAGCCACCATTAGAGATTGGTGATGGTGGGTAATATCCCATAAAATTTGTTTGATCATAAGATTGATGTGTATTTTCAGAAAACGAAAAAAACGAATCCCAAACACACAAAACTAACCGGCAAGTGTACCGGGTCGCATCAAGTAATAAAACTCACGGGAGTGAGGCCGATCCCACAGGGATTGATGGATCAAGCAACTTTAGTGGGTGATTACTTTAGTCAAGCTAACATTTAACAAGATTCAAGACAAGAATGAAAACTAAGAGAGAGCTCTCTAATGGAGCTCCCCTAGTGCTCTCTGATGGAGCTCTCTTTCTAAAATGAAAATGATGCCTTTTTATAGGCTTTTACAAACATGAAAAATGAAAATGAAATTGAAAAGCAAATTACAAAGAAAATGAAATTCCTAATCAAATTGTTTCTTGTGCCTTTGAGTGATGTCAATTGGGCTTTTGGCCTTGATGGAATTGGGTTGAAAATAGCCTTTGTTGATTGCTCTTGACCTTGGGAAATATTTAAGCTTTGAACCGGACCATGAACCAAAAAAGTTTGAGTCAAAGTTTGAGGCAAACTTTGACTCAAGCTTTTTGTAGCAGCTTGCTCTTTTTGCTGTCATCCACGTTTGGCTTAAAGTTTGAGGTCAAACTTTAGCTCAAACGTGGATCCTCCCTTGCATGTCTTGTGGCGCTACTTTGTCCTCTTGTCAATGTTGCCAATTTTATGCCAACTATAGACTATTATATATGGTTGGAAAGCTCTGAATGTCAGCTTTCTAACCCACTTGGAATCACCTCAATTGGACATCTACAACTCAAGTTATGCTCCTTTGAAGAGGACAAGGTCGCTGGCTTTGGTGTGCAGCGTTTGAGGCGACGTTTGCCTCAAACTTGGTCGAAAACGCCAGATTTTGGAGACTCAAACACATTGTTCATCCCATACTATTATACATTGTTGGAAAGCCCTGAATGTCTACTTTCCAATGCCGTTGAAAGCGCATCATTTGGAGTTCCACAGCTCGAGTTATACTCCGTCGAAGGTGCAGAGGTCAGTTGGCCTCACTGCAAGTTGCCACCATGTTCGTTTATGCACATTTCGGGGCAGTTTTCTCCCTCAATTTTAGTGTCCACCATGCAGTGCCATATATGCTTGGAAAACTCTCGATTCCTACTTTCCATTGCTATTTGAATCACCTCATTTGGAGCTCTGTAGCTCAAGTTATTCTTGTTGGAAGTATACCCCTTGTATGCCTTGTGGCGCCAATGTTTGCCAAAAAGCTTGAGGCAAACGTTCGCGCAAGCTTTTTTCTCCCCTGGGTATGTTGGTGTGGCGCCAACATTTGCCAAAAAGTTTGAGGCAAACGTTTGCTCAAGCTTTTTGTTCTCTCTTGCTCCTAGCCATTCCTTCTTTCTTCAACCTTCTTCAAAACTCTTTTCACCTATCATCAATCAACCAAACACATCAAAGCTTTGCTCAAAATCATGAGTTTGTTATTCTTTCATAATATATGACAATTATAGCATAAAATCTCATGAAATTGCATTAATTCATCCATGGTTGATTGAATCAAAGGAAACATGAAAATCTACCCAATTGGCTTGCTTATGGCTCAAGAAAGTGCATAAAACCTTTTGAAAACAAATGAAAAAGCATAGAAAAATATGACATGTTGGCATGTCATCACAACACCAAACTTAAACCTTGCTTGTCCCCAAGCAAGAAAAGAATCATGCAATAGAGATTGACAATCCAAGGTAAGAAGAATAGCAACTCAATGTTCATGGTAAGCTAGTTTTCTAAGCATGGTTTAATCTCAGATTCAATTGTTAAGACTTTTTGGTCCAGGGGGGTTTGAGGAGGTTGTGAGTGTTCAGGTTCTTTTGTCACCTCAAGTGCAGTTTTATTTTCAACTATTTCCACCACCTCTTTCTTTTTCACTAAAAATTCACTTGACTCAGTAGCCTCTTCCTCTTGTTTTTCCTTCTTCTTCATTGCACTCACCAGTTGGCCTAATTGTGCTTCCATATTTTTGAGGGAGTTCTCTTGTTCTTTCTGGTATTTCTCTTTCTCCTCCGCAATTCTTTTGAGCATGGACTCAAGCTTTGAGAGTCTTTGGTTCATGGAAGTTTGTGTGGGTGGTGAGTTTTGACAGAGGCTTTCTGTTGAAGCGTGGTCAAGTGATGATATCTTCGGATGAATATCATATGGAGCATTAGAATTCCCTTCCCATCCACCATTAAAATCATGACTTGCAGCATTTTGTGGTGGAGGAAAATATCCCATATGATTTTCTTTCTCATCCTGTGGTTCTGAGGCATAGCTCCATGAATTGGAGTGCCCAGAATTTAAAGTTTCTTGGTGATATTCCCAGCCATCATTAGAGATTGATGATGGTGGGTAATATCCCATAAAATTTTGTTTGACCAAATGATGAGTTGAACTCCATTTGTATTTTGCAAACATCAATGAAAATTGAAATTACTCATATCAGAGATGAGAATTTCTTAGTGAGGCAAAAACTCAAACACCTTGGTTTCACTTTGAAACAGAAAATAAAAACAAAGAAAATGCTTGATCTAGACTTCTCACCCACTTAATCATTGTTGATCTAAATCAATTCCCCGGCAACGTCGCCAAAAACTTGATGTGTATTTTCGGAAAACGAAAAAAACGAATCCCAAACACACAAAACTAACCGGCAAGTGTACCGGGTCGCATCAAGTAATAAAACTCACGGGAGTGAGGTCGATCCCACATGGATTGATGGATCAAGCAACTTTAGTGGGTGATTAGTTTAGTCAAGCTAACATTTAAGTGAGATTGGGTGAAATTGTAGCCAACAGAAAGTAAATGACAATGAATTTAAAGTTGCAGAGTGTAAATTGGCGAGTAACTTAAAGAGCAAGAAATGTAAATTGCAAGAATCTTAAATTGCAAGAAAAGTAAAATTGCATTAAATGTAAAGGAGAGTGGGTGCTGGAAATTAAAAGAAAGCAGTAGATCAAGTAACTGGAAAGTTAAATTGCAAGAAGAATAAAAGGAATTAGGATTTGGGATGCACAATTAAACAAGGAAATATGCAAAGCAATAAATCCGAGGAAGTAGTAAAATGCAATAGATCTCAACAGAGAAGGAAAATTGCTTAAA
>NC_029793.2:62919225-62927361 GCF_000816755.2 Arachis ipaensis
ATCTCAATTCCTTCCTTGATCCAACAGAGAATAATTGCAGAAGAAAATAGAGAGGAAAGCAGTAAAGAGAGTTTTGATTCAAATCACAATTCACTGAAATTATGCAGACAAGTAAACAGAGAGAATTCTCAAGGTGAGATTGAAACAGAATTTCTTCAATTCTCAACCCAAGATTCAAAACAAAAATGAAAACTAAGAGAGGGAACTCTCAAATCCTAATGCTCCCTAGTGCTCTCTGATGGAGCTCTCTTTCTAAAATGAAAATGATGCCCTTTTATAGGCTTTTACAAACATGAAAAATGAAAATGAAATTGAAAATCAAATTACAAAGAAAATGAAATTCCTAATCAAATTGTTTCTTGTGCCTTTGAGTGATGTCAATTGGGCTTTTGGCCTTGATGGAATTGGGTTGAAAATAGCCTCTGTTGATTGCTCTTGACCTTGGGAAATATTTAAGCTTTGAACCGGACTACGAACCAAAAAAAGTTTGAGTCAAAGTTTGAGGCAAACTTTGACTCAAGCTTTTTGTAGCAGCTTGCTCTTTTTGCTGTCATCCACGTTTGGCTTAAAGTTTGAGGTCAAACTTTAGCTCAAACGTGGATCCTCCCTTGCATGTCTTGTGGCGCTACTTTGTCCTCTTGTCAATGTTGCCAATTTTATGCCAACTATAGACTATTATATATGGTTGGAAAGCTCTGAATATCAGCTTTCTAACCCACTTGGAATCACCTCAATTGGACATCTACAACTCAAGTTATGCTCCTTTGAAGAGGACAAGGTTGCTGGCTTTGGTGTGCAGCGTTTGAGGCGACGTTTGCCTAAAACATGGTCGAAAACGGCAGATTTTGGAGACTCAAACTCATTGTTCACCCCATAGTATTATACATTGTTGAAAAGCCCTGAATGTCTACTTTCCAATGCCGTTGGAAGCGCATCATTTGGAGTTCCACAGCTCGAGTTATACTCCGTCGAAGGTGCAGAGGTCAGTTGGCCTCACTGCAAGTTGCCACCATGTTCGTTTATGCACATTTCGGGGCAGTTTTCTCCCTCAATTTTAGTGTCCACCATGCAGTGCCATATATGCTTGGAAAGATCTCGATTCCTACTTTCCATTGCTATTTGAATCACCTCATTTGGAGCTCTGTAGCTCAAGTTATTCTTGTTGGAAGTATACCCCTTGTATGCCTAGTGGCGCCAACGTTTGCCAAAAAGCTTGAGGGAAACGTTGGCGCAAGCTTTTTTCTCCCCTGGGTATGTTGTTGTGGCGCCAACGTTTGCCAAAAAGTTTGAGGCAAACGTTGGCTCATGCTTTTCTCCCAAAAGTTTGAGCTAAAGTTTGAGGCAAACTTTTGCTCAAGCTTTTTTCCTCTAGAGTGTTTTCAATTCTTCCAAAAGTTTGAGCTAAAGTTTGAGGCAAACTTTTGCTCAAGCTTTTTGTTCTCTCTTGCTCCTAGCCATTCCTTCTTTCTTCAACCTTCTTCAAAACTCTTTTCACCTATCATCAATCAACCAAACACATCAAAGCTTTGCTCAAAATCATGAGTTTGTTATTCTTTCATAATATATGACAATTATAGCATAAAATCTCATGAAATTGCATTAATTCATCCATGGTTGATTGAATCAAAGGAAACATGAAAATCTACCCAATTGGCTTGCTTATGACTCAAGAAAGTGCATAAAAAAAGCATAGAAAAACATGACATGTTGGCATGTCATCAAAGATGTGTTGAACTCCATTTGAATTTTGTAAAAAACAACACCAAATAAAATTGAAATTCATGTTTCAGATGATATTTGCTTAGTGAGGCAAAAACACAAACACCTTGGTTTCAAGAACAAAAACAAAGAAAATGCTTAATCTAGACTTCAAACCCACTTAATCATTGTTGATCTAAATCAATCCCCGGCAATGGCGCCAAAAACTTGATGTGCGGAAAACGATCCGACACAAAACTCACCGGCAAGTGTACCGGGTCGCATCAAGTAATAAAACTCACGGGAGTGAGGTCGATCCCACAGGGATTGATGGATCAAGCAACTTTAGTGGGTGATTAGTTTAGTCAAGCTAACATTGAAGTGAATTGTGTGAAATTGTAACCAACAGAATTTTAAATGACAGGAAATTAAAGTTGCAGAATGTAAATGGGCAAAAACTTAAAGAACAAGCAATGTAAATTACAGAAACTTAAATGACAAGAAATGTAAATTGCATGAAAAGTAAAGGGGGACTGGGTGCTGGAAATTAAAGAAAGCAATGGATCCAAGGCAAGAAAAGTAAATTCAGATTTGCAGCAAGCTCAAAGTTAACGTGTAAAATGTAAATGTGCAGGAAATGTAAATTGGAAGCAATGCAGTAGAAAGTAAAAATTGTAGAGAAGGAAATTGTAGCAGAAAAGTAAATCAGCAAGAAAACTCAAATCAATTATGAAATCTAGAAAGACAAGTGAAGATCTCAGGGGCTCAATGAGACTAGAAAACAAGTCTAGATCTCAAGTCCTTCCTTGATCCAATAAAGAACAATTTGCAAAAGAAATGAAGATGAAAGCAGTAAACAGAGTGTTGATTCAAATCCTTAATTCACTAAAATTTTGTAGAAGAAGAACAAGAGAAATCTCAAAGTGAGAATGAAACAGAATTCCTTCAATTCTCAACCCAAGATTCAAAACAAAAAGGAAAAACTAAAAGAGAGAGCTCTCTAATCCTAGTGCTCCCTAGTGGAGCCAGCTTCCTTACAAAGATGATAAGGATGCCTTATATAGGCTTTTCCAAATGAAAATGAAAATGAAATTGAAATTAAAAACAAATTACAATTGAATGAAATTCCTAATCTAGCTTCTCTGTGTGCCTTTGAGTGATGGTAATGGGCTTAGCTTGCTTTTAATTTGAGGAAGAATGGATCTGGATGGCCTTGATGGAATCGGGATCATTCACGTTTGAGTCAACGGTTGAGGCAAACGTTGACTCAAACGTCTTGTAATGGCATGATACAGAATGGGGGTTTGCTGTCACTCACGTTTGAGTTCACGTTTGAGGTCAAACGTGAGCTCAAACGTTAAGTCCTCCTGGGTGTGTTTTTGAAGTTCAAGTCTTGGGATGCTTCTTTATCCTCTTGTCTACGTTGACAATTTCATACCCACTATAAACTATTATATATGGTTAGAAAGCTCTGAATGTCAGCTTTCCAACGCAACTAGAATCACCTCAATTGGACATCTACAACTCAAGTTATGCTCCTTTGAAGAGGACAGGGTCGCTGGCTTTGGTGTGCAACGTTTGAGGCGACGTTTGCCTCAAATGTGGACGAAAACGCCAGGTTCTGGAGGGTCAAATGCATTGTCCACCCCATACTATTATATATTGTTGGAAAGCCCAGAATGTCTACTTTCCAATGCCGTTGAAAGCGCATCAATTGGAGCTCCACAGCTCGAGTTATACTCCGTCGAAGGTGCAGAGGTCAGTTGGCCTCACTGCAGGTTGCCACCATGTTCGTTTATGCACATTTCGGGGAAGTTTTCTCCCTCAATTTTAGTGTCTACCCTGCAGTGCCATATATGCTTGGAAAGCTCTTGATTCCTAGTTTCCATTGCTTTTTGAATCACCTCATTTGAAGCTCTGTAGCTCAAGTTATTCTTGTTGGAAGTATACCCCTTCAGGCTGTGGGGAGCAACATTTCCCAAGGTATTCCTTAGCCAACGTTTGACCTCCTGGGTGGCTGTGCTGATGAAGCTTCCTTGATTTGGTCATGGGCCACGCTTTTAAAAGTGTGGCCTAAGGCTCCAAAGTGTGCTCCAACTTCAAAGTGTGCCCCAAAGCTCTTTTTTTCTTCTTTTTAGCTTATTTTGTGCTTCTTTGCTTCTTTTTCTTCTTATTTCCTACAAAGTTTATCAAATCAAAAGATCAAAGAAATATACCATTAAGCACCAAAGAATGCAATATTTAAGCACTAATCATTAATTTCTTGTATGAAAAAGCATAGAAAAACATGACATGATGACATGTCATCAACTTTTACACTCAGACTTTTTCTGTTTTCACTACTTCTCAACCATCTTCTATTTTGTTTTCTTCTGGAAATTTTGAATTTGAGTTTTCAAGAACTTCTTCTTTATTCCTCAATATTCTTCACTACTCAATTTTAATGTTTACTTTTGCATTTGTTGTTGAATTTAGAGCTATGATTCACTAAACCCCATTTTCATTAGGGGGAGGAGCTCTGCTCATTTGAATGGGTTGATAACTTTTCTTTTCCTTCTCAATTCAAGTGGTTCATCTAAGAGGAAACTCTTGTTCTTCACAGATTTAATCACCATCAAGAGAGGGATTGAATCTATATGAATTATGTGGTGAACTTGAGAAAGGAGCTACACAATTCAGTTTAGAGTTCATCCTTTTATGATTTCTTTGATCAATACACTTTGGGTTGGTATGTGAGATGTAACCTCCCTTAGTTGAGATTCTGAAAGTTGTGTGGCTTGGATTAGAAATTGAACCTCATCTCTTCTCATGAACAATTAGATCACGAGAGTGGCAATTGGTTGTGTTGAGAGAAATTGAGTTACCAAGAGATTGGGACTCAATTACCCACAATTTGCCATGGATCTATACTCATGATTGAGAAGGAATTGATCAACATCAATTCATGAGAATTTGCATCTCTGATCCCTAATGATCTCTCCATCATTAATTCTCATCTCTTTTGTTCTTTAGTTCTTTGAATACCCATTACCCAATTCCCTTTTATCTTTTTGCAATTTATCATTCTTGCCATTTACATTCTGTTTATCTATTTCTTGCAATTTACTCTTCTGCTCTTTAAAATTCTGCAACCTTTACTTTCTTGCAATTTAGTTTCCATGTCATTTAAGTTTCTTGCACTTTAAGTTTCAGTTATTCAATTTTATTTTCTTTCTCTATTTTAGTTCTTTAAATTCCTTGTCATTTAAGCTTTTGCAATTATGTTCAAAAATCACAAATCTCATGAAATCAAAATCATGTTTGCTTGACTAAATATACCATTTAACTAAAGTTGATTAATCTACCAATCTCCGTGGGATCGACCTCACTCTTAGTGAGTTTTATTACTTGATACGACCCGGTATACTTGCCGGTTATACGTGAAATCTTAATTTTCGCGTATCAGCATTATTAATAAAACAAATGAAAGCTAGCATTCATGAAAGAAAAGGCCATAGCACTGCGTTGGCTTTAATAATCGAGTGCTACTTAGGCCAAGGAAAAGCAATGCTCATCCAAGGAGTAAAAGGAAGCGTGGCATCAAGGCAGCAAAAGCTCTAGATCAAGGGCCAAGGTAGCAAGGCATGGAGCTAAGTTAACTTAGTTAACTGAGCACCCAAGAGAGCAAGACAAAAGCATTGAGCTCAGTTAACTAAGTTAACTTTATCGGGCTCTCCTCAAAGAAAATTAAAGTGCAACATTTGGAAAAGGCTTCAACAAGGGTTCGAACCAAGTACCCAAGAGACCAAGAGAAGCACTTATGCAAGGAAAAATACACAAAACGCACTCACCAAGGTTCGAACTCAAGGCCTCACACTCAAAGGTGGAGTGCTACACAAGGAATATAAAGGGAGCTCAGTTAACTTTTCCAACTGAGCTCTACCTTTGTTTTCTTCACAAGGAAAATTGGAGCTGAATTGCTCCCACCAAGGATCGAAGAGAGGACTCTTCTATGCGCACAAGGGCGCTCAATTCACTTTTTTAACTGAGCGCTGCACTCTTTGAATTGTTGCAAGCAAGGCACGCTAGGAGGTTGCACCAAGGAGCTTGTCACGCGCACAACTTGGCACACCAAGTGCAAGATGGAGAGCTCAGTTAACTTTCACAACTGAGCCGTGCCCTGGGAGCTACACCATGGTCCAAAATTCAATTAAAAATCAAATTGGATTCAATTCTTCACCAATTGAACCAAGGCCAACTGGACCCATCTCTCTTCAAATCCAAAGCAAGCATAGCCCACATCATCACTCAAAGGCACAAGAACAAGTAGAATAGGATTTTCATTTTAATTGTAATTTGTTTTTAATTTTATTTTTATTTCTATTTTTGTAAAGCCTATATAAGGCATCATTTTCATTTTGGTAAGGAGGCTGGCTCCAATAGTGAGCAAGTAGAATTGAGAGCTCTCTCTCTTAATTTTCCTTTTTGAGTTGAGATTGGAAAGGAGATCTGAGTTTTCTTTCTGATTGTTCTTGCTTTGGCACTCTTACTTTCTGTTTTGAATTTTGGATTGAGATTGAAGAAATTTTGTTTTAATTCTTGATCTAAAATTCATCTTGTTCCTCTTCTGCATAATTCTAAGGATTGAGAATTGGTTTACTGCTTTCATTTTCTTTTCTTCTGCAAGTTCACTCTCTGTAATTTTTCATTTAAGCTTATTGTGATCTGATATACATTTCCTGCACAATTTAATTCCTCTGCAATTGCTCTAAGTTTTGATTCACTGCAATTTTGCTTCTCTGTTTACATTGCTTTCAATTTACTTTCAAGCAATTTAATTCTTATGCGCTTGTTCTGCATTTTTACATTTCTGTTCATGACCTGATTTACTTTTTCTGCAAGTTTAATTCTCCTGCAATTGCTCTAAGCTTTGATCTATTGATTTCTTTAATTTCCAGCACCCTCTCCCCTTTACATTTGATGCAAATTACATTTCTTGTCATTTAAGATTCTATCAATTTACATTTCTTGCTCTTTAAGTTACTTGTAATTTTACTTTCTGCACTTTAAATTTTCTTGTCATTTATTTTCTGTTGGCTATATTTCATCCTATTTCACTTCAATGTTAGCTTGAATAAACTAATCACCCACTAAAGTTGCTTGATCCATCAATCCCTGTGGGATCGACCTCACTCTAAGTGTGTTTTACTACTTGATGCGACCTGGTATACTTGCCGGTGAGTTTTAGGTGTTGGAATCCGATTTCAACCCATCAAGTTTTTGGCGCTGTTGCCGGGGATTGATTTATATCAACAATGATTAAGTGGGTGAGAAGTCTAGATTAAGCATATTTTGTTTTTGTTCTTGAAACCAAGGTGTTTGAGTTATTGCCTCACTAAGAAATTCATCTCTGAGATATGAATTTCAATTTTCCTTGATGTTGTATTTTACAAAATTCAAATGGAGTTCAACTCATCTTATGATCAAACAAATTTTATGGGATATTACCCACCATCACCAATCCCTAATGGTGGCTGGGAATATCACCAAGAAAATACCAATTCTGAGCACTCCAATTCTTGGAGATTTGCTTCAGAGACACAAAATGAGCAAGAGAATCATATGGGATACTTCCCACCACCACAAAATGATTCAAGTCATTATTCTAACAGTGGTTGGCAAAAGTTGGACCAAAAGTTTGAGCAAAAGTTAGGGGTCTAACTTTTGCTCCAACTTTTCATATCAGCCACCATGATTTGCTGATACCAAAGTTTGAGCAAAAGTTAGGGGTCTAACTTTTGCTCCAACTTTTCATATCAGCCACCATGATTTGCTGATACCAACGTTGGGGCCAAAGTTAGGGGTCTAACTTTTGCTCCAACGTTGGCCTCCCTTATGCATGTTCATGGCGCCAACTTTGTCCTCTTGTCATGTTGCTAATTTTATGCCCAATGTAGACTATCATATATGGTTGGAAAGCTCTGAATGTCAGATTTCTAACCCACTTGGAATCACTTCAATTGGACATCTACAACTCAAGTTATGATCATTTGAAGAGGGCATGGTCGCTGGCTTTGGTGTGCAGCGTTTGAGGTAATGTTTGCCTCAAACGTTGGCGAAAACGCCAGTTCTGGAGGCTCAAACGTATTGTCCACCCCATACTATTATACATTGTTGGAAATCCCTGAATGTCTACTTTCCAATGCTTTTGAAAGCACATCAATTGGGGCTCTAGAGCTCGAGTTATACTCCATCGAAGGTGCAGAGGTCAGGTGGCCTCACTGCAGGTTGCCACCATGTTCATTTATGCACATTGCGGGGCAGTTTTCTCCCTCAATTTTAGTGTCCACCATGCAGTGCCATATATGCTTGGAAAGATCTTGATTCCTACTTTCCAATGCTTCTTGAATCACTTCATTTGGAGCTCTGTAGCTCAAGTTATTCTTGTTGGAAGTATAC
>NC_029793.2:62930735-62931076 GCF_000816755.2 Arachis ipaensis
GTGAGTCTTCATGTTCTCTTGTCATCTCAAGTGCAGTTTCAGGTTCAACCACCTCATTCTTTATTGAAAGTTCACTTGATGAAGTGGCCTCCTTATCTTGCTCTTCCACTTTCTCCTTCATATCCATTAATTGGCCTTCATTTTTCTTGCTCAGTGGTTCTAAGCTCCTCCTTATTTTCTCTATTTCTCCATTCATATTTTTGATTAAAGCTTCTTGCCTTTTCTCGAATATTTGTGCTTCTTTCGCATATTTTTCAATTTTGGACTCAAGCTCTGAAAGCTTTGAGTGGTTCATGGAAGTTTGTGTGGGTGATGAGTTTTGAAAGGGGCTTTCGGTTGAA
>NC_029793.2:62941076-62941299 GCF_000816755.2 Arachis ipaensis
CTCAACATTGTCACTAACGTTCCAGTGTGCCCCTATTTGCTTCACGTTAAAGCCCACGTTAACTAGGTTAACGTGGCTTTTGACGTGGCCTTGCCAAACTTCGAGAACGTTAGTGACACTCAACATTGTCACTAACGTTCCCATGTGCCCCTAGATCTCACGTTAGAGTCCACGTTAACTAGGTTAACGTGGCTTCTAACGTGGCCATTCTTAGCCATCCCAA
>NC_029793.2:62942518-62947629 GCF_000816755.2 Arachis ipaensis
TACTAAATGCTCTGTAGTGAGGGTTACTCTTGATAGTGGATTTTTAGCTGATAATCCCGGGTTAGTTAACCCAAGTTACCAGGTGATAAAGCACCCCTGAGAGCTTATTCATCCAAGTAGATCCCTCACACAGGAGCACTGATGACAAGTCATCTTAGCCTAGTTTCACTAGCCTTTTTCTTTTGTTTTCGATTGATTTATGCACTTTCTTGAGCCATAAGCAAGCCAATTGGGTAGATTTCCATGTTTCCTTTGATTCAATCAACCATGTATGAATTAATGCAATTTCATGAGATTTTATGCTATAATTGTCATATATTATGAAAGAATAACAAACTCATGATTTGAAGCAAAGCTTTGATGTGTTCGGTTGATTGATGATAGGTGAAAAGACTTTTGAAGAAGGTTGAAGAAAGAAGGAATGGCTAGGAGCAAGAGAGAACAAAAAGCTTGAGCAAAAGTTTGCCTCAAACTTTAGCTCAAACTTTTAAAAGAGTTGAAAACACTCCAGAGGAAAAAAGCTTGAGCAAAAGTTTGACCTCAAACTTTAGCTCAAACTTTTGGGAGAAAAGCTTGAGCCAACGTTTGCCTCAAACTTTTTGGCAAATGTTGGCATCACAAAATCAATACCCTGGAGGAAAAAGCTTGCGCCAACGTTTGAGGTCAAACTTTTGCTCAAACGTTGGCGCCACTCTTGCACACCCTGGAGGAGAAAAGCTTGCGCCAACGTTTGCCTCAAGCTTTTTGGAAAACGTTGGCGCCACACACATTTACAAGGGGGCCAACGTTTGAGCAAAAGTTTGACCTCAAACTTTGGCTCAAACGTTGGTAGCAGCAAAGTGAAGCCATCTGGTGTAAAAAGTTTGAGTAAAAGTTTGAGTAAAAGTTTGCCTCAAACTTTTACTCAAACTTTTACTCAAGCTTTTATGTTTTTCAACCCGGTTCACAATGGATCTTTCTCCAACTCCAAGAGCAATCAACCAAGGCCTTTATCAACCCAATTCCATCAAGAACAAAGACTCAATTGAAGGCTTGAAGACCATTTGAAGAAAACAATTAAATCCATCTTTTACTTCCCTGCTTGTTGCAATTTTACTTTTCCTTGTTTAAATTCTGCAAATCCACTTCCCAATTCCCTTTACAATTCAAGCCATTTACATTTCTTGCACTTTAAGATTCTGCAATTTGCATTTCTTGCGTTCTAAGTTTCTGCCATTTAATTTCTTGTTCTTTAAGATTCAACACTTTATTTTCTGTTCTCTTTAATTTCATGCAATTTACCCATTCCCTTTACTTTCCATGCAATTTAAATTCTGTTAATCACAAATCACTCAACCAAATCTTGATTCGCTTGACTAAATCAACCACTAAACTAAAATTGCTCAATCCTTCAATCCATGTGGGATCGACCTCACTCTCGTGAGTTTTTATTACTTGATGCGACCCGGTGCACTTGCCGGTTAGATTTGTGTGTTTGGAATTCATTTTCCGAAAATACACATCAAGCACCACAGACACTTGTCTCAAGGTCCAAACCATTGGTGCCTAGCCTTATTGCTTACTCTTTTTCTTTTGTTTTTCACTTCCATTGTTCTTCCCTTTTCTCTTATTAGGATCTTGTTATTAACTTAGTCTCATGGGTATATCCAAAGTCAAGTATTCAGGATAGATAGTTGTTCTCCTAGCCTTGTGGTTGAACTAACTTAGCTAACTTATGACTATCCCAAAGATTCATGAATGCACTTCCACATTATGAACTCTACTCTGGTCTTTTAAAAAAAACATAAACATTCTCTTCTTCATTTGATAAAAAAAAAGACAAGCATACAAGTAAGTTAAGGAGGATGCAGTGACATAAAGACTAGCACACATAGACTTTCTTCAATACCAAAAACTTAAAAGACATAATTGAAAAAGGTTTAAACATAACATGGAAGCAAGTTCTATTTCATACAAGATCTTTCTTATTTAAAACATAGAGAAAGATGGAACAAAGAAGGAACTCCACCACCTTTTACTGTTGTGGATGTCCATGCTCTTTTCCTTGCTTGTCCTCCTTGTTTCTTCTTGCATTTCCTCGCATCCTTGCCAATCTTGCTTGCTTCCAATCCTCAAGTGCCTTCCTCACTGACTCATGACTCTCTTCCACCCTTTGTCTTTCCTTTCGTGCTAATTCATCCTTCATTTCGTCATACTTGGCTATTCCTGGATGCAAGGATTCTTGTTGCTCGTTTTGCCTTTGTTCCATCCTGTTGAATGTTTCTCCCCATTGTTGTCCTTGACTTGGTTGCTGTTCCATCATTTGCCTTTGCCACTCACCTTGCTGAGTCATCCATCTTGAAAGTGTTTCCTCTTGCTGCCTCATCATCTGTAGTTGAAGCTCTTTCTGTGCTCCTTGGCTTTCCAAATATTGTCTAGACAAGCCATCAATGGCCTCCTGCAATTGGTGCATGTCCAAGGCCTGTTGTGCTTGACCCTCTAAGACTTGTCCTTCCACTACTTGAGGGGCTGTTTTCTTCCTTTGCTTCCGCTGAGGCAGAGGGGATGCTGCAGCTTTCATCCTTCGTACAGTTATTGGGATGCCTTCCTTTATCCACATGGGGTTTTCATCTTCAAAAACTACCCCAGCTTTCTTGCATATTCGGTAAATAGTGCTGGGGTAACCTAACGTTCCTCTTGAGTCGTTTTTCTCTGCCATCTTTCTAATACCTTCAGCTATGAGTTCATGAACCTTGATTTCTCCTCCCTTCAGTATACAGTGCACCATTGTGGCTCTCTTGACATTCACCTCCGAGTTGTTTGCAGCTGGGAGAATAGACCTTCTCACTAGCTCAAACCACCCCTTGGCTTCAGGAGTGAGATCTGTTCTCTTGATGAACTTTGGGTTATTTCCCGTACCCCTTTCCCAGTCAGCTCCTGGTACACAAATATCTTGCAGAATCTGGTCATAATTGGGGTTGTCCAATCTTGAGTGATAGCTTTCTTCTTCAAATTGTATAGACCGTAGCTTCAATGCCCTCATGACACTCATGGGACCAAAGTCCACCATCTTTCCTCTCACAAAACTTGTGTAAGACTCATCCTTCTTATCATATCAAACCGCATTTGCATAAAATTCTCTTATGAGAAGATTTGCATTCACCTTAATGACCGGGTCAGTGAGGAGCTCCCATCTTCTCCTTTCTATCTTCTCTGTAATTTCGGGGCACTCAGTCTTTGTAACTTGAAATCCCAGCTCATAAATGATTTTCTTATCAACCATCCACCCATATTGCAATGCATGATGCAAGCTTCTAAATCTCCTTTCATCATATGGGTGTTCTTTCATGGGTTCCTTTCCCTTCCTTCTTTTAGAACCCGAAGACGCCATGAATGATAGTTAATATGTGAAGGTGGTAAGGTTGTGGAAACTTTTGGTTGTTTAGGGTTTTATGGCAATGAAGAGAGTGAGGGAAGGAATGTTTGTAATCGGATAGAGGGTGTCTTGTACCAAAAGGAAGAGTGGTGAAGGGTGTGTGATGACAATGAAGGGTGGTACGGACAAGGGTCATTTATATAGAGAAGTTGTGAGAGAATGGAGGGTGTAGATTGATGAAGTGGTCACTTGATGGATGGTTGGGGTTATGCATGGCTAGAAGATAAGGATCATCACTTTATGATGGGGATTGCTCGGTCTTCTAGGGGTGCCATTTTTTCAATGTTGCATGGCAACATTTTCCAATGTATTCCCTTTTTAGAACAAGTGTGTAGCCCCTCCTTTTGTGGTGTCCGAACCTTCTTTGTTTGGTTGTCCAATCTATCCCTTTTTATGCTCCTTTTCTTTTCCTATAAAGACAAACTAAGAAAAGTAAGAAAAGATATTAAAATGACCATATGAACTTTACGGCTAATATTAATAAAAGGGAAGAAAGGATTTGATTTTTTTATTTATGAATTCCAACTAACTAACTAACTATTGATGGGTCCTTATATGCATCTTGGTGACACCATGGGGTGACACCAAACTTAGTTTGAAGCAATGTGATGAAAAGTTTTGTTCAAAGCTCCCAAGACTAGCATGCATCTTGGTTTGCTTTGAACACCAAACTTGTTCTTCACTATATACTGCATGATAAAGATTTCACCAAGTGTTTCTCAAGTTTGGGTTGAAATTCATAAACATTGATTTATTCATTATTTTAAAAACATATAAAACATGGGTTGCCTCCCATGAAGCACTTTTTTAGCGTCACTAGCTTGACGTTTTTCCTTCATCAGGGTGGTTGGTAGTGCTTAAAGTCCTCCCCTCTTGCTGTGGACTTATATCCATTGGTTGGATCAATGATCTCCACATGTTCCAAGGAAGAACTCTGTTGATAGTGAAGACCTTGGGTAACTGAGATGGTACAGTGGGGAGATTAGGGGGAATATCTGGAAAGTAAGCTGAGACAACTCTATCCCCTGGAGAGAAATCTTTCGTAGGGATTTTCTTGTTCCTCCACCTCCTTGGTACCTTCTTCTTTGTTTCTTTTGATGTTGCCTTCCCCTTGGTGACCTCTTTTTCTAAAGGAGTTGTGGTGCTGTCTTCACCTGCCTCTAGAGGTTTAGGTTTCTCTAACTTTTCCTTGAGCTGTGGCAATTGCTGTTTTCCTTGTTTATCTATTAAGGGGATCTCAGAATGAACTGGCTGTGCTTCAGTGCTTGTTTCCTCCTTCAGTGTCTCATTATCATTTGTGCTTAGTTCCTTGTCCTCTTGATCTGTTTCTTGTGAGAGTTTGAAAACATTGAAGTTGAGTCGTTCATCATGGATTCTCAATATTAGCTCCCTTTTCTCTACATCGATAAGTGCTCTGGCCGTAGCTAGGAATGGTCTTCCCAATATGATTGGATGAGTGTGACTCTCTTCCATATCCAGGATGACAAAGTCTGTTGGGAGAAAGTATTTCCCAACTTTTAGCAACACATTTTCCACCACTCCTATTGCTTGCTTTTGAGTTTTATCAGCCAGTTTGATAATTACATCTATGGATATTATCTCATTAATCTGCAGTCTCTTTGCCAGGGATAAGGGTAGTAAGTTGATGCTGGCCCCTAAATCACATAGTGCTCTATCGAACATAGTTTCACCTATG
>NC_029793.2:62947882-62951150 GCF_000816755.2 Arachis ipaensis
TCTCCCATGCTTCATATAGAGTCTCACTATCTTGTTGTCTGAAAGTTTGGACCTCAGCTCTCAGCCTATTGATTCGTTGAGGAGGGTAAAATCTTGCTAAAAATTTGTTCACCACGTCTTCCCAAGTTGTCAAGCTTTCCCTTGGGAAGGATTCCAACCACTTGGATGCTTTGTCCCTAAGTGAGAATGGAAATAGGAGCAGTCTATAGGCGTCAGGGTGAACACCATTAGACTTCACTGTGTCACATATTCTCAGGAAGGTGGTCAAATGTTGATTGGGGTCTTCTTGAACACCTCCTCCAAACGAGCAATTGTTCTGAACAAGGGTGATGAGCTGTGGTTTAAGTTCAAAGTTGTTGGCATGGATTGTTGGCTTTTGGATGCTACTTCCACAATTGCCTGGGTTTGGATTGATGTAAGAGCCCAAAACTCTTCTATCCTCCACAACATGATTTGCTCTACCTCCTCCCCCATGGTTGTGATCCTCTTCTTCATGATGGTTTTCCATGTTGTCTTCCATGTTTGTTTCAAAGAATTCCTCTTCTTCCTCAGCACCAACCACTTTCTTTCCTCCCTCCTTAATCTAAGGAAGGTCCTCTCAGGTTCAGAATCGAAGGAAGTTGAAGCCCCGCTTCTTCTCCCTGTCATACAACCAACAAGTACAAGCAAAGAAAATAGGTCTTAACGTGAAAGTTAACGTGACTCCTTGGGGGGTTGTGTGGTTGCTTCCAACGTTAGTGACAATGTTGAGTGTCACTAACGTTGTCGACAACTCTCACTTCTCACATTAGCTCCCACGTTAACTTGACGTGGGAGTTAACGTGGTGTGTTGCATCCTTAGGCCAACATTAGTGACAATGTTGAATGTCACTAACGTTGGCTTCTCTTTCCCCTTTAACGTTAGAGGCCATGTTAACTAGGTTAACGTGGGCTCTAACGTGGCCACTCATGAGTGTTTGCCAACGTTAGTGACAATGTTAAGTGTCACTAACGTTGGCTCAACTTCCCTTATCCACGTTAGAGTGCACGTTAACTTAGTTAACGTGACTCTTAACGTGGGCAATGATGGCTTTGAGAGTGTTATTGGCAATCACTTTTCTCATTAACCTTGCAAGTTACCTCCCTTTCCTTGCTTCCTTTGGTCCTGAAATCAAGCAATAGAGTGCATCAAAGTTCTAGTCCAAGTCATGGGTAATGCAAGTTGGAGCACACTTTGGAGGCTTAGGCCACGCTTCTAAAAGCATGGCCTATGACCAAATCAAGGAAGAGAAGCGTGGCCCAAAGGAAGAAAAGCGTGGCTCAAAACAAAGAGCAAGAGAGGACAAAAAGTTTGAGCCAAAGTTTGCATCAAACTTTAGCTCAAACTTTTGGGAGAAAAGCTTGAGCCAACGTTTGCCTCAAACTTTTTGGCAAACGTTGGCATCACAAAACAAACACCCTGGAGGAAAAAGCTTGCGCCAACGTTTGCCTCAAGCTTTTTGGCAAACGTTGGCGCCACACCACAACAGCCTGAAGGGGTATACTTCCAACAAGAATAACTTGAGCTACAGAGCTCCAAATGAGGTGATTCAAAAAGCAATGGAAAGTAGGAATCGAGAGCTTTCCAAGAATATATGGCACTGCATGGTGGACACTAAAATTGAGGGAGAAAACTTCCCCGCAATGAGCATAAATGAACATGGTGGCAACCTGCAGTGAGGCCAACTGACCTCTGCACCTTCGACGGAGTATAACTCAAGCTGTAGAGCTCCAAATGATGCTCTTTCAACGGCATTGGAAAGTAGACATTCAGGGCTTTCCAAAAATGTATAATAGTATGGGGTGGACAATATGTTTGAGCCTCCAGAACTGGCGTTTTCGACCACGTTTGAGGCAAACTTTACCTCAAACGCTGCACACCAAGGCCAGCGACCTTGTCCTCTTCAAATGAGCATAACTTGGGTTGTAGATGTCCAATTGAGGTGATTCCAATTGGGTTAGAAAGCTGACATTCAGAGCTTTCTAACCATATATAATAGTCTATAGTGGGCATGAAATTTGCAACGTTGACAAGCAGACAAAGTAGTACCCCAACATGCATGCAAGAAGGCCCAACGTTTGGCTAAAAGTTTGACCCCAAACTTTAGCCCGCATCTTGTTTGCTAGCGGATCAAGGAAGGAATTGAGATCTAGACTTGTTTTCTAGTCTCATTGATTCCCTGAGATCTTTACTTGTCTTTTTTAAATTTCACAATTGAGCTAAGCTACTTTCTGTTTTGATCCTTCAAGTGACTCTCTACTTCTGTACCCGGTGCACTTGCCGGTTAGTTTTGGGTGTTTTGGAGAAATTCGTTTTTCCGCAAAAATACCATCAAGTTTTTGGCGCCGTTGCCGGGGATTGATTTAGATCAACAATGATTAAGTGGGTGAGAAGTTTAGATCAAGCATTTTCTTTATTTTTATTTTTTTGTTTTAGATTGAAACCAAGGTGTTTGAGTTATTGCCTCACTAAGAAATTCATCTCCGAGATATGAATTTCAATTTTCCTTGGTGTTGTGTTTTACAAAATTCAAATGGAGTTCAACTCATCTTATGATCAAACAAATTTTATGGGATATTACCCACCATCACCAATCTCTAATGGTGGCTGGGAATATCACCAAGAGAATACACATTCTGAGCACTCCAATTCATGGAGATTTGCTTCAGAGACACAAGATGAGCAAGAAAATCATATGGGATACCAACCACCACCACAAAATGATTCATATTATTATCCTCATGGTGGATGGAAGTATCACCAAAGAATGGAAGAGCATCCACCCTCACGTCCCAGTTTCTCATTTGAAAGTTCTTCATCACTTGATTATGATTACTCTCAACCTTCATCTCTTGAACCAACAGATGAGGATTACCTTCAAGCCATTGAAATACATAGAAAACTCGTGGAAAGATACACACAACCCCACTCCTGGAAAGAATTCGTATTCAAGAAGATGAATGAGTCCTCAAAGCAATCAAGGGGGAACTTAGAACCATCAAACAGTGAATATGAAGACCAATTTGTGAGTGAGGAAGTGGAAAAACAAGATGAGGAGGCTACTGCATCAAGTGAACTTTCAATGAAGAATGAGGTGGTTAAAAATGAAACTACACTTGAGATGACAAAGGAACATGAAGAATCACAACTCTCACAAATTTCCCTGACCCAAAAACTCTCGACAATTGAATCTGTGATTGAAAAATATGAAGAGGAGATGAAGAAATGTTGGGAAGATCAACAAACCTC
>NC_029793.2:62951988-62953877 GCF_000816755.2 Arachis ipaensis
GTCGTAGCTTTGTTATCAACTCATGGGGCAAAGCACCCAAAAGGAGAAGCTAATAAGAAAATCAAAAGCTTGTTTCAAGGAAGAAATATAAAGAAAAGATTTCATAAAATGAGCTAAATAGAAGCATCAATCATTTACAATTCTTTTGTGATTTTAGCACGCATAGGGAACTAGCTTGCCATGAACATTGAGTTGCTATTCTTCTTACCTTGGATTGTCAATCTTTAAATGCATGATTCTTTTCTTGCTTGGGGACAAGCAAGGTTTAAGTTTGGTGTTGTGATGACATGTCACCATGTCATGTTTTTCTATGCTTTTTCATACAAGAAATTTATGATTAGTGCTTAAATATTGCATTCTTTGGTGCTTAAATGGTATATTTCTTTGATCTTTTGATTTGATAAACTTTGTAGGAAATAAGAAGAAAAAGAAGCAAAAAGAGCACAAAATAAGCTAAAAAGAAGAAAAGAGGAATTTTGGGCACACTTTGAAGTTGGAGCACACTTTGGAGGCTTAGGCCACGCTTCTAAAAGCGTGGCCCATGACCTAATCAAGGAAGAGAAGCGTGGCCCAAAGGAAGAGAAGCGTGGCCCAAAGGAAGAAAAGCGTAGCTCAAAACAAAGAGCAAGAGAGGACAAAAAGTTTGAGCCAAAGTTTGCCTCAAACTTTAGCTCAAACTTTTGGGAGAAAAGCTTGAGCCAACGTTTGCCTCAAACTTTTTGGCAAACGTTGGCATCATAAAACAAACACCCTGGAGGAAAAAGCTTGCGCCAACGTTTGCCTCAAGCTTTTTGGCAAACGTTGGCGCCACACCACAACAGCCTGAAGGGGTATACTTCCAACAAGAATAACTTAAGCTACAGAGCTCCAAATGAGATAATTCAAAAAGCAATGGAAATTAGGAATCGAGAGCTTTCCAAGCATATATGGCGCTGCATGGTGGACACTAAAATTGAGGGAGAAAACTGTCCCGCAATGAGCATAAATGAACATGGTGGCAACCTGCAGTGAGGCCAACTGACCTCTGAACCTTTGACGGAGTATAACTCGAGCTGTAGAGCTCCAAATGATGCGCTTCAAATGGCATTGGAATGTAGACATTCAGGGCTTTCCAACAATGTATAATAGTATGGGGTGGAAAATATGTTTGAGCCTCCAGAACTGGCGTTTTCGACCACGTTTGAGGCAAACTTTACCTCAAACGCTGCACACCAAGGCCAGCGACCTTGTCCTCTTCAAATGAGCATAACTTGAGTTGTAGATGTCCAATTGAGGTGATTCCAATTGGGTTAGAAAGCTGACATTTAGAGCTTTCTAACCATATATAATAGTCTATAGTGGGCATGAAATTTGCAACGTTGACAAGCAGACAAAGTAGTACCCCAACATGCATGCAAGAAGGCCCAACGTTTGGCTAAAAGTTTGACCCCAAACTTTAGCCCAAACGTTGGTAGCAGCAAATAAGGGCAGCTGGTATAAAAAGTTTGAGTAAAAGTTTACCTCAAACTTTTACTCAAACTTTTATGATTCATGGCCCGGTTCACAATGGGTTTCTCTCCAACTCCAAGAGCAACCAACAGAGGCTTTTGTCAACCCAATTCCATCAAGAGCAAGGGCCCAATTGACACCACTCAAAGGCACAAGAGATAGTTAGAATAGAAATTTCATTTTAATTGTAATTTGTTTTGAATTTCATTTTCATTTTGTAAAAATGCCTATAAATAGGCATCTGTTTCATTTTATTGGGAGGCGAGCTCCACTAGGGAGCATTAGGAATACAGAACTCTCTTTCTTTAGTTTTTCTTTTTGTTTTGAATCTTGGGTTGAGAATTGAAGAAATTCTGTTTCAATCTCACCTTGAGAATTCTCTCTGTTTTCTTCTTCTGCAA
>NC_029793.2:62954609-62962779 GCF_000816755.2 Arachis ipaensis
TTTTTAAATTTCACAATTGAGCTAAGCTACTTTCTGTTTTGATCCTTCAAGTGACTCTCTACTTCTGTTTGAATTTCCTGCACTTTTGTTCCTCTGTATTTTACATTTGAGCTACTGTGATCTGAATTTAATTTTCTTGCACTTTAAATTTCCTGTCACTTATTCTCAAGATCTCTTTGATTGCTTGCTTTATTGCTTTCTTTAATTTTCAGCACCCACTCCCCTTTAATTTCTTGTAATTTACATTTCTTGCTCTTTAAGTTACTTGCAATTTTACTTTCTGCACTTTATAATTCCTGCAAATTTACATTCTGTTGGCTTCAATTGTCACTCAAATCACTCAATGTTAGCTTGACTAAACTAATCACCCACTAAAGTTGCTTGATCCATCAATCCCTGTGGGATCGACCTCACTCCCGTGAGTTTTATTACTTGATGCGACCCGGTGCACTTGCCGGTTAGTTTTGGGTGTTTTGGAGAAATTTGTTTTTCCACAAAAATACATGAAACTACCCTAAAAATAGTAAAGAAAAGATCAGTGAAACTGGCCAAGATGCCCTGGCATCAAAATTTATTTTTTAAGTTTAAAGTTTAAAAAAAATAAATTTACAACTCTATTATTTAACAGATATTGTTGGACTTTATTTTATTTTTCTAATTGAAATAAAAAATTAATCATATAATTTAAAATTTCAAAAATAAAAAATTTAGTTTTCAAAAATTTTAATTTTTTTAAAAATATTTTTTATTTTTTTATTCTCCGAATAATACTGCACTCAGAAAATTGACTTTTTTGCTGCACTTGTTCACAAAATAAGAATAAATTAATTTAAAAGATTTAAAATTTTTTATTTTTCAATTTTTTTAGTTTTAGAATAATGTTGGAATTTTTTATTTTTCTTCTGTTAGAAAAAAATTTATTTTTTAGTTTAAAACTTTAAACAAAAATAAAAATTTACAGATATTTTGTTTACTTGATATTGCTGAACTTTATTTTATTTTTCTAATTTAAATAAAAAATAAAAAATTTAGGTTTCTCCGAATAATACTGCACTCAGAAAATTGACTTTTTTAAAAAATATTTTTTATCTTTTTATTCACTGAATAATGCTACACCCGGATAGTTAACTTTTTTTTGCTCCACTTGTTCACAAATTAAGAATAAATTAATAAAAAAATTTAAAATTTTAATTTTTTATTTTTCAGATAATTTGGAATTTTTTATTTTTCTACTATTAGAAAAAAATTTATGTTTTAGTTTAAAACTTTAAACAAAAATAAAAAATTTAGGTTTCTCCGAATAATACTGCACTCAGAAAATTGACTTTTTTAAAAAATATTTTTTATCTTTTTATTCACTGAATAATGCTACACCCGGATAGTTAACTTTTTTTTGCTCCACTTGTTCACAAATTAAGAATAAATTAATAAAAAAATTTAAAATTTTAATTTTTTATTTTTCAGATAATTTGGAATTTTTTATTTTTCTACTATTAGAAAAAAATTTATGTTTTAGTTTAAAACTTTAAACAAAAATAAAAAATTTAGGTTTCTCCGAATAATACTGCACTCAGAAAATTGACTTTTTTAAAAAATATTTTTTATCTTTTTATTCACTGAATAATGCTACACCCGGATAGTTAACTTTTTTTTGCTCCACTTGTTCACAAATTAAGAATAAATTAATAAAAAAATTTAAAATTTTAATTTTTTATTTTTCAGATAATTTGGAATTTTTTATTTTTCTACTATTAGAAAAAAATTTATGTTTTAGTTTAAAACTTTAAACAAAAATAAAAAATTTAGGTTTCTCCGAATAATACTGCACTCAGAAAATTGACTTTTTTAAAAAATATTTTTTATCTTTTTATTCACTGAATAATGCTACACCCGGATAGTTAACTTTTTTTTGCTCCACTTGTTCACAAATTAAGAATAAATTAATAAAAAAATTTAAAATTTTAATTTTTTATTTTTCAGATAATTTGGAATTTTTTATTTTTCTACTATTAGAAAAAAATTTATGTTTTAGTTTAAAACTTTAAACAAAAATAAAAAATTTAGGTTTCTCCGAATAATACTGCACTCAGAAAATTGACTTTTTTAAAAAATATTTTTTATCTTTTTATTCACTGAATAATGCTACACCCGGATAGTTAACTTTTTTTTGCTCCACTTGTTCACAAATTAAGAATAAATTAATAAAAAAATTTAAAATTTTAATTTTTTATTTTTCAGATAATTTGGAATTTTTTATTTTTCTACTATTAGAAAAAAATTTATGTTTTAGTTTAAAACTTTAAACAAAAATAAAAAATTTAGGTTTCTCCGAATAATACTGCACTCAGAAAATTGACTTTTTTAAAAAATATTTTTTATCTTTTTATTCACTGAATAATGCTACACCCGGATAGTTAACTTTTTTTTGCTCCACTTGTTCACAAATTAAGAATAAATTAATAAAAAAATTTAAAATTTTAATTTTTTATTTTTCAGATAATTTGGAATTTTTTATTTTTCTACTATTAGAAAAAAATTTATGTTTTAGTTTAAAACTTTAAACAAAAATAAAAAATTTAGGTTTCTCCGAATAATACTGCACTCAGAAAATTGACTTTTTTAAAAAATATTTTTTATCTTTTTATTCACTGAATAATGCTACACCCGGATAGTTAACTTTTTTTTGCTCCACTTGTTCACAAATTAAGAATAAATTAATAAAAAAATTTAAAATTTTAATTTTTTATTTTTCAGATAATTTGGAATTTTTTATTTTTCTACTATTAGAAAAAAATTTATGTTTTAGTTTAAAACTTTAAACAAAAATAAAAAATTTAGGTTTCTCCGAATAATACTGCACTCAGAAAATTGACTTTTTTAAAAAATATTTTTTATCTTTTTATTCACTGAATAATGCTACACCCGGATAGTTAACTTTTTTTTGCTCCACTTGTTCACAAATTAAGAATAAATTAATAAAAAAATTTAAAATTTTAATTTTTTATTTTTCAGATAATTTGGAATTTTTTATTTTTCTACTATTAGAAAAAAATTTATGTTTTAGTTTAAAACTTTAAACAAAAATAAAAAATTTAGGTTTCTCCGAATAATACTGCACTCAGAAAATTGACTTTTTTAAAAAATATTTTTTATCTTTTTATTCACTGAATAATGCTACACCCGGATAGTTAACTTTTTTTTGCTCCACTTGTTCACAAATTAAGAATAAATTAATAAAAAAATTTAAAATTTTAATTTTTTATTTTTCAGATAATTTGGAATTTTTTATTTTTCTACTATTAGAAAAAAATTTATGTTTTAGTTTAAAACTTTAAACAAAAATAAAAAATTTAGGTTTCTCCGAATAATACTGCACTCAGAAAATTGACTTTTTTAAAAAATATTTTTTATCTTTTTATTCACCGGATAAGACTACACCCTGACAGTTGACTTTTTTTTGCTGCACTTGTTCACAAATTAAGAATAGATTAATTTAAAAAATTTAAAATTTTAATTTTTTATTTTTCAGATAATTTGGAATTTTTTATTTTTTTTTACAATTAGAAAAAAATTTATTTTTTAAGTGTAAAAATTAAAAAAATAAATTTACAACTCTATTATTTAACAGATATTATTGGACTTTATTTTATTTTTCTAATTGAAATAAAAAAATTAATCATATTCATGACATGTCACCATGTCATGTTTTTCTATGCTTATTCATACAAGAAATTGATGATTTGTGCTTGAATAATGAATGCTTTTGTACTTAAATGGTATATTTCCTTGATCTTTTGATTTTATAAATTTTGTAGGAAATAAGAAGAAAAAGAAGCAAAAAGCACAAAATAAGCTAAAAAGGAGAAAAAAAGAGCTTTGGGGCACACTTTGAAGTTGGAGCACACTTTGGAGGCTTAGGCCACGCTTTTAAAAGCGTGGCCCATGACCAAATTAAAGGAGATTGGCAATCAGCACACAAAGCTCCGCTCTTGCCAAGAGCTAAGCGCTATAAGAGTTCAAAATGAGCTTGGAAGCAAAATTTTCGCTAAGTTAAAATCTGGGCGCTCACAACATGACCATGCCTCCTTCAAAGGGCTATAACTTGAGCTACGGATGTCCGATTGATGTGCTTTCAGTTGCATTGGAAAGCTGACATTCAGAGCTTTCCAACGATATATGGCAATCCATATTTGGCAGAAAATTAAGGCACGAGTGAAATGCATCTTTAAGGACCAAAAATAAGCAAAAATGGGCACAAATGCATTCACCAGGATTCGAAGAGGGAGACCCGGGAAGCATGTCACGCACAAGACACACCACAAGCAGCAATGCTCCGCTCCCCACAAGAGCGGAGCGCTATCCTGAATGCTACCCAACCTTGGCACGCAACAAAGAGCTCCAAGACAAGCATTGATGCTCCGCTCCCCACAAGAGCAGAGCACACCCCTGGGAGCAACACCCATGGGCCAAAAATTGAATAAAAATTCCATTTTAATTCAATTCTTCACCAATTGAACCAAGGCCATCCAGATCCACTCTTCCTCAAATCCAAAGCAAGCTAAGCCCATTATCATCACTCAAAGGCACAAGGATTAGTTAGCTTAGGAATTTTATTTTAATTGTAATTTGTTTAGAATTTCAATTTCATTTTCATTTTCACTTTGTAAAGCCTATATAAAGGCATCAATTCCATCTCATTAGGAGAGGTCAGCTCCATTAGAGAGCTCTCTCTTAGTTATCATTCTTGTTTTGGATCTTGGGTGGAGAATTGAAGAAATTCTGTTTCAGTCTCACCTTGGGATCTCTTTGTTTATTTTTCTATATAATTCTAGAAACTGTGATTTGGATCCAAGTTTTCTTTACTGCTCTCTTCTACTTCTTCTGCAATTTAATTTTCCATTTCTTTTGCAATTGTTCTTGTTGGATCAAGGAAGGATTTGAGATCTAGACTTGTTTTCTAGTCTCTTCCACTCCTGAGATCTTCAACCTTCTCTTGAGCCATTGCAATTGAGCTGTATTTTACTTTCTATTTCATTCCTCTTCAATTTCCTTTCTGTTTTAATCTTGAGAGCAAGTGAGCTCTTGGCTTCCTTTCTGTTTTTAATATTTCATTGAAATTGTTAGTTTCTCTTTGAGAATTCAAAAGTGATCTAAGGCTTCTTGCTGATTTCCTCTTCTGCTACTTTTACTTTTCTGCAATTTCCTTTCCTGCATTCTGAAATTTCACATTTCTATTCATATTGAGCTTGGTTTAATTTCCTGCACATTTACATTTTCCTGCAATTTAAATTTCCAGTTGCTTGATCTATTGCTTTCTTTAATTTCCAGCACCCACTCCCTGATGTGTGGAAAACGATCCAACACAAAACTCACTGGCAAGTGTACCGGGTCACATCAAGTAATAATAACTCACATGAGTGAGGTCGATCCCACAGGGATTGAAGGATTGAGCAATTTTAGTTTAGTGGTTGATTTAGTCAAGCGAATCAAGTATTGGTTGAGTGGTTTGTGCTTTGCAGAAACTAAATTGCATGAAATGTAAGAGGGGAAGGGGAAATTGCAGTAAATTAAAGAGCAGGGAAGTAAAGGAGCTGAATCTTAAAGTGCAAGTAAATTAAATTACAGAAACTTAGATTGCAAGTAATATAAATGGATGAAGCTTAAAGTGCAAGAAACGTAAATTGCTTGAATTGTAAAAGGGATTGGTGATGGTGGAAAACGATCCAACACGAAACTAACCGGCAAGTGCACCGGGTCGCATCAAGTAGTAAAACTCACTTAGAGTGAGGTCGATCCCACAGGGATTGATGGATCAAGCAACTTTAGTGGGTGATTAGTTTAGTCAAGCTAACATTGATGATTTGAGTGAAAAGTGACCAACAGAATTTTAAATGACATGAAATTTAAAGTTGCAGAAAGTAAAATTGCATGAAACTTAAATTGCAAGAAAAGTAAATTGGCAAAATCTTAAATGACAAGAAAAGTGAATTGCAGCAAAATGTAAAGGGGAATTGGGTGCAGGGAATTAAAGAAAGCAATAGATCAAGGCTTAGAGCAACTGCAGAAAGCTTAAATTGCTGGAAAGTAAACTGAGAGCAATGTAAATAGAGAAACAAAATTTCAGTGAATCAGAATTTAGAGCAATTGCAGAGGAATTTAAAATTGTGCAGGAAATGTAAATGAGATTTGCATCAAGCTTAATGTAAATTGAATTGAGGAACCAAACGGAAAATGAAATGCAGCTCAATTGCAATAACTAAAGGAAAGTTGAAGATCTCAGAGGTTGGATGAAACTAGAGACCAAGTCTAGATCTCAATTCCTTCCTTGATCCAACAGAGAATAATTGCAAAAGAAATGAAGATGAAAGTAGTAAACAGAGTGTTGATTCAAATCCTTAATTTACTGAAATTTTGTAGAAGAAGAACAAGAGAAATCTCAAAGTGAGAATGAAACAGAATTCCTTCAATTCTCAACCCAAGATTCAAAACAAAGAGAAAAACTAAAGAGAGTGAGTTCTCTATTCCTGATGCTCCCTTGTGGAGCCAGCCTTCAATGCTCTCTATCCGAGCCAACCTCCTTTCTAAAATGAGAATGATGCCTTATATAGGCTTTTTACAAAATGAAAATGAAAATGAAAGTGAAATTAAAGACAAATTACAATTAAATGAAATTCCTATTTTATCTATCTCTTGTGCCTTTGGTGATGATAATGGGCTTTGCGTGCTTTGGATTTGGGTTGAAGATGGCCTCTGTTGATTGCTCTTGGAGTTGGAAAGAAACCCACTTGTGAACCGGGCCATAAACCATTAAAGCTTGAGTAAAATTTTGAGGCAAACTTTTACTCAAGCTTTTTATATCAGCTAGCCTTCCTTGCTGTCATCCACGTTTGAGCCAAATTTTGAGGTCAAACTTTGAGCCAAACGTGGATCCCTCTTGTTGCATATCAAGCCTTGGGGTGCTACTTTGTCCTCTTGTCAATGTTGCCAATTTTTTGCCCACTATAGACTATTATATATGGCTGGAAAGATTTGAATGTCAGCTTTCTAACCCAATTAGAATCACCTCAATTGGACATCTACAACTCAAGTTATGCTTCTTTGAAGAGGACAGGGTCACTGGCTTTGGTGTGCAACGTTTGAGGTAAAGTTTGCCTCAAACGTGGTCAAAAACGCCAATTTTGGAGGCTCAAACGCATTGTCCACCCTATACTATTATATATTGTTGGAAAGCCCTGAATGTCTACTTTCCAATGCTGTTGGAAGCGCATCATTTGGAGCTCTACAGCTCGAGTTATACTCCATCGAAGGTGCAGAGCTCAGTTGGCCTCACTGCAGGTTGCCACCATGTTCGTTTATGCACATTGTGGGGGCAGTTTTCTCCCTCAATTTTAGTGTCCACCATGCAGTGCCATATATGCTTGGAAAGCTCTCGATTCCTACTTTCCATTGCTTTTTGAATCACCTCATTTGGAGCTCTGTAGCTCAAGTTATTTATGTTGGAAGTATACCCCTTCAGGCTGTTGTGGCGCCAATGTTTGCCTAAAAGCTTGAGGTCAAACGTTGGCGCAAGCTTTTGCTCTTCTCCAGGTGTGTTTGTTGTGGCGCCAACGTTTGCCTAATGATGTGTATTTTCGGAAAATGAATTCCAAACACACAAATCTAACCGGCAAGTGCACCGGGTCGCATCAAGTAATAAAAACTCACGAGAGTGAGGTCGATCCCACAGGGATTGAAGGATTGAGCAATTTTAGATTAGTGGTTGATTTAGTCAAGCGAATCAAGATTTGGTTGAGTGATTTGTGATTAACAGAATTTAAATTGCATGGAAAGTAAAGGGAATGGGTAAATTGCATGAAATTAAAGAGAACAGAAAATAAAGTGCTGAATCTTAAAGAACAAGAAATTAAATGGCAGAAACTTAGAACGCAAGAAATGTAAATTGCAGAATCTTAAAGTGCAAGAAATGTAAATGGCTTGAATTGTAAAGGGAATTGGGAAGTGGATTTGCAGAATTTAAACAAAGAAAAGTAAAATTACAACAAGCAGGGAAGTAAAAGATGGATTTAATTGCAGTAGATCTCAAACAGAAAATGTAAATTGCTTGAAGAAGCGTTCAACAGAGAAATAAAAAGGAAATTTCAGATCTCAGGACCCAAGAGACTAGATAACC
>NC_029793.2:62962893-62966572 GCF_000816755.2 Arachis ipaensis
CATAAAAGCTTGAGTAAAAGTCTGAGTAAAAGTTTGAGGCAAACTTTTACTCAAACTTTTTACACCAGATGGCTTCACTTTGCTGCTACCAACGTTTGAGGCAAAGTTTGAGGTCAAACTTTTGCTCAAACGTTGGCCCCCTTGTAAATGTGTGTGGCGCCAACGTTTGCCAAAAAACTTGAGGCAAACGTTGGCGCAAGCTTTTCTCCTCCAGAGTGTGCAAGAGTGGCGCCAACGTTTGAGCAAAAGTTTGACCTCAAACGTTGGCGCAAGCTTTTTCCTCCAGGGTATTGATTTTGTGATGCCAATGTTTGCCAAAAAGTTTGAGGCAAACGTTGGCTCAAGCTTTTCTCCCAAAAGTTTGAGCTAAAGTTTGAGGTCAAACTTTTGCTCAAGCTTTTTTCCTCTAGAGTGTTTTCAACTCTTTTAAAAGTTTGAGCTAAAGTTTGAGGCAAACTTTTGCTCAAGCTTTTTGTTCTCTCTTGCTCCTAGCCATTCTTTCTTTCTTCAACCTTCTTCAAAACTCTTTTCACCTATCATCAATCAACCAAACACATCAAAGCTTTGCTTCAAATCATGAGTTTGTTATTTTTTCATAATATATGACAATTATAGCATAAAATCTCATGAAATTGCATTAATTCATACATGGTTGATTGAATCAAAGGAAACATGGAAATCTACCCAATTGGCTTGCTTATGGCTCAAGAAAGTGCATAAATCAATCGAAAACAAAAGAAAAAGGCTAGTGAAACTAGGCTAAGATGACTTGTCATCACAACACCAAACTTAAAGCTTGCTTGTCCCCAAGCAAGAAAAGAATTATTGAGAAGAAAGAATGAAATGGAAGATGATGTTCATGCTAGCAGAGTATTATTGGTAGTTCATGGGGTTTTCTGTGGATATGTAAACACTCACTTCTTATTGACTTTTAGGCCTAGAAAGCCCCCTTCAAGCATCAAGCAACACACTGCTATGACCTCTCATTATTCCTTTGTCCTTGACTATTATTTTTTTTTCTAAAAGCTTTAGTTCAGTGTCATGTGTAACAAGTTCTTTTCTTTCTTTATACTTGACACATTATTCATAGTAGGCCACTTTCTACTTAGAAGGAGACATCATAGTTCTCTTATTCACTAAAAGTGAGCTATTATACAATCACACACACATACCACCACTTACTTTTATTGTACTTCTATCTAACAGAGAACTATCTTACTTCACATTCAAACATTTCTTTTATTGAATTGAAATTGCAGGGGACAAAGCATGCTTTTTGTTAAGTGAAAGTAAACACACAAGCACACAATTAGACTAGCTTACTTATTTTAAGGGAAACAAACATAAAGCAAAGACTATTTTAAACAAATAAGATGCATGCTTCTTTTTTTTTTGTAGTGATGAACAAGGAGCAAGTCCACCTTTCATTTGTCATGCTTTTTCTTTCTTCTTTCATACACTTGGTTGTTGGTGTTCCCTGTGTCCATGTCTGTTGTCTGTTGATCCCGCCAGAAACCAGCTCTATTCATCGGTTCCTCTACTCTATCTTCAAGCTTCATAGCATTGCTTACTTCTATCTCACTTCTCTTTTTGAAGAATTCATCGAAAGTTAGAAATGCTGGATCCATGTTGTGCAGATGCTCTCCAATATAGTTCAGTTTGATTTGACTATTTATGTTGTAGTCGGCTTGGACTTCATATCTTGCATCTTGGAGGGTTGTGAACTCTTTGAGAGCCCTCAGATTTTCATCTTGCATTTGTACCAACTTTCCAAACGATTCGTGAGATTGAAAGGCATGCTCCTCTTGCATCGCGAAGAATTTTGACTCAAACTCACTTTGTTTGTTCATCATTCTTAGCTCCCGTTCTTCTTGCTCTTGTTGGTTTTTCATGTATAGTGAATGGTATTCCTCTTGCCTTTCTTGAATTCTCATGTACTTTTGTGATAATCTTCCAATTGCTTCCTGCATCTGAGTCATGTCCAGAGTGTTGTGTGATGGACTGTGTTGCTGTTCCTCTTCCTCTTGTGGTTCTTCTTCCTCTTGTAACTCTTCTTCCTCCATTGGTTCTTCTCTTTGCCTTCTTCCATGTGGTCTTTGGCCCTGATGCGTGATGACAAGTCATCTTAGCCTATTTTAACTAGTCTTTTTCTTTTGTTTTCATTATAATTATGCACTTTCTTGAGCTACAAGCAAGCCAATTAGCTAGATTTTCATGTTTCCTTTGATTTAATCAACCATGTATGAATTCATGCTATTTCATGAGGTTTTATACTATAATTGTCACATATTATGAAAGAATGAATATCTCATGATTTTAAGCATAACTTTGATGTGTTTGGTTGATTAATGATAGGTGAGGAAAGCTTGGAGAGAGGTTGAAGCAAAGAAGGAATAGCTAGGAGTAAAGAGAAGACAATGGAATAAGTGAAATTGAACCAGGAAGCAAAGAGATGGACCTAAAGTTAGCCTCAAACTTTTGCACAAACTTTTGGGTGAAAAGTTAGCCCCAACGTTAGCCCCTAACTTGGAGGCTAACGTTGGCATGATGAAAATCACTCCCTGGGTACCAAAAGTTTGTGCCAACGTTAGCCCCCTAACTTGGTGGCTAACGTTGACACATGAAAATCACCCCTGGGCACCAAAATTTTGCGCCAACGTTAGCCCCCTAACTTTGAGGCTAACGTTGGCATGAAGAAAACCTCCCTGGGCACCAAAAGTTTGCGCCAACGTTAGCCCCCTAACTTGGTGGCTAACGTTGGCACATGAAAATCACAAGGGGAGGAGCAAAAGTTTGCTCCAACGTTAGCCCCTAACTTGGTGGCTAACGTTGGCGCCACAAGTGCACAAGGTAAGGCCAACGTTAGGGCCAAAGTTAGACCCCTAACTTTGGCACCAACGTTGGTATCAGATGGATATAGTTGCTGATATGAAAAGTTTGGGCAAAAGTTAGCCCCCTAACTTTTGCTCAAACTTTTGGTCCAACTTTTGCAAAACTCCAACCCGGTTCAATTGGTTCACTTTGGTTCTTCTCCAAACTTCAAGAGCAATCAACCAAGGCCTCTTTCAACCCAATTCCACCAAGAGCAAAGGCCCAACTCAAGGCTTGAAGATCATTTGAAGAAAGTGTATACATAGGATAGAATTTAAGTTCTTCGGGGAGCTTTCTTTTGGAATTTTCATAATCGTTTTCGGAGAGCTTTTGATATTGAGTGATCTTTAATTTCTTTGTCTTGGGGAAGGAGAATTCACTTCTCTTCCTCTCAGTTTTATTGCTTTCAATTTCAATTACAATTGTCTTGGATTTTTGGGTTGGAGAATTGAAGAAATTCTGTTTCAATCTCAACCTTGGATCTGACTGCTTTATTTACTGCTTGATTGAATTTTAATTTCTATTAATTGCTCTTCATCTAGTTTCCTTGCAATTTACAATTCCCTTGCAATTGTTCTTGTTGGATCTAGGAAGGCATTGAGATCTAGACTTGGTTTTCTAGTCTCTGGGTCCTGAGATCTAATTTCCCAATTTTACATTTTCTGTTTACTGTTTTCATGTTCATTTACTTTTCTGCTTCAAGATCCAATCTAACCCAAACCTTCTTCTACCTCTCTGCTTGATGCGATTTACTTTTCCTTGTTTAAATTCTGCAAATCCAATCCCCAATTCCCTTTACAATTCCAGC
>NC_029793.2:62967526-62974129 GCF_000816755.2 Arachis ipaensis
TTAAAACACACCCCCACAACAACAATCACACACACTTCCAACCCCGTCCTACCTCACCATTCACTCAAAATGACCTTCATCAACCACCACAGTTGCCACAACCACTTCCAACCTTTCAAAGGATCTATATTCTAGAAATGCTGATGGAGAGGTCCATAAAAATTCAAGAAATGATGGTAATAGAGCGGGAAGAAATAAAGAAACATCAAGAGATGATAAGCAAGAACCAGGAGGCTTCACTCAGAAGACTTGAAAGGCAGATGGAACAACTTGTTCAAAACCTTGCTGAATTGAGTGAGAAGGAGGGGAATCTGAACCCAAAGAGCCATGAAAAGGATGCTGTGTTGAAAGAGAAGGGAGTCATGGAGGAAAGTAAGAGGGCTATGGAAAGAGAAACAGAGGGAAGGAAGCCCATAGCAAGAGGAGGAAACCTAAGGCAACTGAAGCCTCAACTTCCATGAGCACAGAGTGAAGGATGTCAAGCTAGTGACAATAAAAGAGCGCTTATTGGGAGGCAACCCAACCGGAGGTAACTATCTTTTCATATCTATTTTAATAAAAAGGTTAATTAGTTCTATCTATAATGCAAGAAGCTAAGTTTGGTGTTGCACACCAAAACAATCTAAAGGAGAATGCAGGATTCTAAGTTTGGTGTTTCACCAAAATCCCATTATAAAACACATTCTCACTCTCTGCACAATGCGGGCTTCAAGCATGTTGGATGAACTAGTTAACTATTCTACTGTTTCCTAGTTTTCAGTTTTATTGCTTTTGAAAAAGAAGAAGAAAAGAAAAAAAAGTTATTATACATGGTTAATTTGATGCATGAAACCCATTGGTAAGGTACTAAGTTTGGTGTTCTCACACCAAAGTAAGTTCAAAAGCCCATAAATAAATCAGCCAGACTAACCATTGTTTCCAAGTGCTTGGGGAACAAGCAACTTTCAATATCATTGCAGAAGTTCATACAAGCTTTTGGAAGGATTAAGAATCATCAATCAAAGAAACAAATGATGAACCTAAAGGCCAGCAATGATGATGATGAGAAGAAGGAAAGCAAGCGAACTCCAAAAGGTTGTATTGTTAAGTGATTGTTTTACATCAAATATTGCTGTGATTGAAAGTTGGATTGTATCCTGATCTGCCCTGCCTATCTGCATAGCATAGTCTTTCTTTATAATTCAATAAGCAAGGTTTGATCATTCACAACATTCTTATCTTCAAAACTTGTTTGCACTCAATTTTCAAGAAATGCATCACATGAAAGTTCTTTGAAAAGAAAGATTGAGGAATAACTTGGAGGCTAACGTTGGCATGATGAAAATCACTCCCTGGGTACCAAAAGTTTGCGCCAACGTTAGCCCCCTAACTTGGTGGCTAATGTTGACACATGAAAATCACCCCTGGGCACCAAAAGTTTGCGCCAACGTTAGCCCCCTAACTTTGAGGCTAACGTTGGCATGAAGAAAACCTCCCTGGGCACCAAAAGTTTGACGCCAACGTTAGCCCCTAACTTGGTGGCTAACGTTGGCGCCACAAGTGCACAAGGTAAGGCCAACGTTAGGGCCAAAGTTAGACCCCTAAATTTGGCACCAACGTTGGTATCAGATGGATATAGTTGCTGATATGAAAAGTTTGGGCAAAAGTTAACCACTAAGCTAAAATAGCTCAATCCTTCAATCCCTGTGGGATCGACCTCACTCCAGTGAGTTTTTATTACTTGATACGACCCGGTACACTTGCCGGTTAGATTTGTGTGTTTTGGGAGAAATTTATTTTTCACCAAAATACTCATCAATGCGCTTCAGTAGCCATCATCATTCTTTCAATGGTTATAGGCATACCCGGGTTCAACCATGTTGGATTCTCATCCTCCATTGGTACTTTAGCTTTTGTGCACAACCTCATAATGGTGCTTGGGTAGTACAACCAAGACCCGGCCGAATTCTTCTCTGCAAGTTTTTGAATGTCTTTTGCACGGATATTTTCGCGGAAAAACAAATTTCTCCAAAACACCCAAACTTAACCGGCAAATGCACCGGGTCGCATCAAGTAATAATAACTCACGGGAGTGAGGTCGATCCCACAGGGATTGAAGGATTGAGCAATTTTAGTTTAGTGGTTGATTTAGTCAAGCGAATCAAGATTTGGTTGAAAGATTTGTGATTTGCAGAATTTAAATTGCATAGAAAGTAAAGGGAATGGGTAATTGGCATGAAATTAAAGAGAACAGGAATTAAAGTGCTGAATCTTAAAGAACAAGAAATTAAATGGCAGAAACATAGAACGTAAGAAATGTAAATTGCGAAATCTTAAAGTGAAAGAAATGTAAATGGCTTGAATTGTAAAGGGAATGGGGAGTTGGATTTGCAGAAATTAAACAAGGAAATGTAAAATTGCAACAAGCAGAGAAATAGAAGAAGACTTGGATTGAATCCGATTTAAACCAGAAAAGTAAAATGAGCATGAAAGCAGTAAACAGAGGATGTAAAATTGGAATTCAGATCTCAGGACCCAAGAGACTAGAAAACCAAGTCTAGATCTCAATACCTTCCTAGATCCAACAAGAACAATTGCAAAAGAGATTGTAAATTGCAAAGAAAGTAGATGAAGAAGCAAGTAACCAAAACTGAAATTCAATTAAGCAGAAAATTAAACAAGATCCCAAGGTGAGATTGAAACAGAATTTCTTCAATTCTCCACCCAAAATCCAAGACAAGAAAAGTAAAGAGTGCTGGGCAAGAACAAGGAAGAAGAGAGATCAATTCTCCTCCCAAATTCTCTTCAATTAAACAACAATGCTCAGAAAAATAAAAGTGAGCTCTCAGCAAAACTCAAAAGAAAGCTATTCTGAAAAACTAAAAGGGAAGCTCTCTTAAAAACTTAAATCCTATGCTATTTATACACTTTCTTCAAATGGTCTTCAAGCCTTCAATTGGGCCTTTGCTCTTGATGGAATTGGGTTGATAGAGGCCTTGGTTGATTGCTCTTGGAGTTTGGAGAAGAACCGAATTGAACCGAGTTGGAATCATGAAAGCTTGAGTAAAAGTTGGAGTAAAAGTTAGGGTCTAACTTTTGCTCCAACTTTTCACATCAGCACCCTTCCTTGCTGATACCAACGTTGGGGCAAAAGTTAGGGATCTAACTTTTGCTCCAACGTTGGCCTCCCCTTGCTTATTCATGGCGCCAACGTTAGCCAAAAAGTTAGGGGCTAACGTTGGCGCAAACTTTTGCTAGCCCAGGGAGTGTTTTTCATGTGCCAAAAGTTAGCCAAAAAGTTAGCCAAAAAGTTAGGGGCTAACTTTTGCTCCAGCTTTTGCCCAAAAGTTAGCCAAAAAGTTTGAGGCTAACTTTTGCTCCAGCTTTTTGCAAAAAGTTAGCCAAAAAGTTTGAGGCTAACTTTTGCTCCAGCTTTTTGCCCAAAAGTTTCCTTGGGCCATGTTCTTTTTGCTTTTGTATTTTCTTTATTTTCTTTTGTTTTATTTGCTGCTTCTTGGATCAATAGATTTTTGAGAATGTCCACAATACTTCTTTGAACTTCATGTCCTGCCTATGAGCTCCCATGCAAGTTTTCACAAGCATGCAACCTCAATACATAATCATACAACTAGAACCGCCACTTCTCCTAATCTTTTGCTTGCCTCAAAATTGTTTAATTCCTCAATCCTTCTTTTCAAAGAACTTTCATGTGATGCATTTTTGAACATTGAGTGCAAACAAGTTTTGAAGAAAAAAATGTTGTGAATGATCAAGCATCTTGCTTATTGAATTACAGAAAAACTATGCTATGCAGATAGATAATCAGGGAAACTAAACCACTCTCAATCATAGCAGTGTTTGATGTAAGATATTCACTTAACAATACAACCTTTTGGAGTTCGCTTGCTTCACTCCTCATCATCATCATCACTGATCCACACATTCCTCTTTCGTTTTTTTGTTGATGATGCTTAATCCTCCCAAAGGCTTGTATGATGCTCTGCAATGATATTGAAAGTTGCTTGTTCCCCAAGCACTTGAAAGAAGAAATGGTTAGCTTGCATGATTTATTTATGGGCTTTTGAACTTACTTTGGTGTGGGAACACCAAACTTAGTACCTTGCCAATGGTTCTCATGCATTGAATTAACCATGTGTGAAACTCTTTTTCTTTTTTTTTCTTTTTCAAAAGCAATAAAACTAAAAACTAGGAAACAGCAGAATAGTTAACTAGTTCATCCAACATGCTTGAAGCCAGCATTATGCAGAAAGTGAGAATGTGTTTTATGATGGAATTTTGGTGGAACACCAAACTTAGAATCCTTCATTCTCCTTTAGATGGTTTTGGTGTGCAACACTAAACTTAGCTTCTTGCATTATAGATAAAACTAATCAACCTTTTTATTAAAATAGTTATGAACAGAAGACTACCTCCGGTTGGGTTGCCTCCCAACAAGCGCTCTTTTATTGTCACTAGCTTGACATCCTTCATCCTCTGATCATGGAAGTTGAGGTTTCTGTTGCCTTTGGTTTCCTCCTCTCACCGTAAGCTTCTCCTTGATAGTTGTTTCTTTTCCCGTAGCCTTCTCACTGTTTTCCATAACTGCTTTCCCTTTCAACCCAGCAGCTTTTTCACTGTTCTTTGAGTCATCTTCAGTGGCTCTTAGGGACATATTTCCCTCTCTCTCGCCTAGTTTAGCAAGGTTTTGAACCAGTTGTTCCATGTGCCTTTCAATTCTCTTGAGATATGCCTCTTGGTTTTTCCTTATATCCTCCTGCTCTATTATTGTCATTTCTTAAATTTTCATAAACCTTTCCATCATCATTTCTAGAACATAGAGTCTTTGGAAGTTTAGGATTGGTTGTGGCTGTGTTAATTGTGGTGATTGATGTAAGTCATTTTGGGCAGGTGGTGAGGTAGGACAGGGCTGGAGGTGTGTATATTGGGGTGGTGTGTAGTGATTTTTGTTGGTATGGTGGTGTTTTTGCAGGTTTGGGAAGTTGGGGTTGTTATAGTTGAAGTCCCTTTGTTCTTGATGCTGAGATTCCCTCATTCTTAGATAAGAATGTGGTTTCCATGGTGGAAATTGTGCATTTACTGTGGCAGAATGTAGAGAATCAATTTGTCTAGCTATTGATTCCAATTGCTACTGAGTTTGCTGGTATAGCTGTTTATTTTGATTCATGATTGCTCTCACTCCTTCAAGATTTATTACTTCCTTTTCTGAGATTGCATTCCGTGATGTCTCAAATGATGGTTGGTTATTGGCTCTTTTCTCACTGAACTCTGCAGCTCCTTGGATGGTTGCTGTTGCCTTGAGTAGGCCATCTGAGAAGTAATCTACTGCTCTTCTTGTTTCTGAGGTTAATCCTTCATAGAACACTTGAAAGTCCACCTTGTCACTTGCCTTCTTGTATCTTTCCCATGCTTTGAACAATGGTTCTTCCTCTCTTTGTATGAATGGATGTATTCCTTCTTTCATCTTAATGTTTTATCGGGATGATGAGAATTTGGCTAGGAACTTAGCAACCAAATCATCCCAACTAGTGATACTTCCTTGGGGAAATGTTTCAAGCCATTGTGCCGCTTCATCCTTTAGTGAGAAAGGAAATAACAAGAGCTTACAGGTATCATGGTTTACACCATTGAGATTGACAGCACCACAAGTTTTCAGAAAAATGGATAGGTGCTGTTTAGGGTCCTCCAATGGATTTCCACCATAGGAACAATTGTTCTCTATTAGTGTAATGAGTTGTGGCTTCATGTTGTGGTGTTAACGTTAACAAGAACAACCTAGATCCTTCCGTAACTCTAGATCTGAACCAAAAGATCAGAGAACCCAGGACTCTAGATTTAAGGTTAAAATGTAGGAGACAAATGACGAAAGTACGAGTAAAATGAAAAGAACAAATCTAGGCTAAGTTAGGTTCAGAAGAAGATAAAGAGACGAACAACGTTAAAATGTAAAGGAACAAATTAAAGACGTTTAGGTTGAGGGGTAAGGGAAATGTTAAGTTCGGTAAATGTAAAGAACGTGAAATTCTAAAGCGTTAAATGTAAAGAACGCAAGATTCAAAGACGGTAAATTAAAGAACAAGAAATTCTAAGTCGTGAAATTAAGGACAAGAGAAATTAAAGTACGGTTAATGGGTAAGGGAAATGAAAGATACGTTAAATTTAAGACGTTTAGTGTTTAGAGAGTTGGTTTAGAACTAAGCGAACTGATTTAGTTGGTGATTTGATTTTAACGAGTTAGGAAGTTAGGGACACCCTAGCTGGAGTGAGGGCACTCAATAATAATGAACTACGCTGGGCCACGTGAACGGCCAATTCAAACCCACAAAACCTCTTTAAGCAAAAAGGCGCTTTTATAGGGTAGTTCAAAAACCGCGGTAACGGCCCCTAACTAATCTAACTGTTACTAATTCACTCCACCATTAGATCTAGTTCGTGAAAAAGAAATTAAAAACTGATTGGGTGATTGACAAACTTCAAAACAGAGTTGACTGATGTGAGTTAAACGTTTTCATAGTGACACACAAGGCAACAACTAAATATACAGTATCCCTTCTTCTCGTCGGTTTCCCTTCCTATAGTAACTTCTTCCTCAAAGACTCTTTCTTC
>NC_029793.2:62974186-62975404 GCF_000816755.2 Arachis ipaensis
AGAAAACTAAGAGGAAGGGAATTCAATTCTCCTTCCCCGAGACTTAGAAATTAAATTCACTCCACACCAAAAGCTCTCCGAAAACTCTCTCTCAAAACTAAAGGAAAAGCTCTTCTAAAAACTTAAATCCTAAGTTATTTATACACTTTCTTCAAATGGTCTTCAAGCTTTGAATTGGGCCTTTGCTCTTGATGGAATTGGGTTGATAGAGGCCTTGGTTGATTGCTCTTGTAGTTGGAGAGAGAATCGAAGTGAACCGGGTTTGGAATCATGAAAGCTTGAGTAAAAGTTTGAGGCAAACTTTTACTCAAACTTTTCATATCAGCCACCCCATCCTTGCTGCTACCAACGTTTGAGCCAAAGTTTGGGGTCAAACTTTTGCTCAAATGTTGGCTCCCCCTTGCACACTCATGGCGCCAATGTTTGCCAAAAAGTTTGAGGCAAACGTTGGCGCAAGCTTTTGCTCTCCAGGGTGTGTTGTTCATGGCGCCAACATTTGCCAAAAAGTTTGAGGCAAACATTGGCGTAAACTTTTGCTCTCCAGGGTGTTGATTTGTGATGCCAAAAGTTTGCCAAAAAGTTTGAGGCAAACTTTTGGTCAAGCTTTTCTTAGATACTTGTATTTGTTCTTGGCATCTCCTTCCCATTCTGAGTTCTCTATACAAATATCTCTAGAAATTCTATCATAATCTGGATCTCCATTTACCCTTTGGTGGTATCCAGGTTCACTAAAGCGAACTGATTTTAATCCCAAGACTTTCTTGATGGCGTCTGAGCTAAAGTCTACTTCCATCCCCCGTACATAACTCTTGTACGTTGGGGCTTCACCCGTGTTAAGTCTTGGGATATTGGCATAGAACTCTCTTATGATATTTGCATTGACTCGAGTGATTGATGTGCGGAAAATGATCCGACACAAAAATCACCGGCAAGTACACCGGGTCGCATCAAGTAATAATAACTCACGGGAGTGAGGTCGATCCCGCAGGGATTGAAGGATTGAGCAATTTTAGTTTAGTGGTTGATTTAGTCAAGCGAATCAAGATTTGGTTGAGAGATTTGTGATTCGGAAAATGAAAAATCACCGGCAAGTACACCGGGTCGCATCAAGTAATAATAACTCACGGGAGTGAGGTCGATCCCGCAGGGATTGAAGGATTGAGCAATTTTAGTTTAGTGGTTGATTTAGTCAAGCGAATCAAGATTTTCAAGATTTGG
>NC_029793.2:62977615-63004583 GCF_000816755.2 Arachis ipaensis
TTGCTTGTCCCCAAGCAAGAAATGAATTATGCTCATTTGTTCTTTCACTTAAGACGGATTGAAAAATAACTTGTCAGGTCCTGTGAGTGAAGTGATTAAGTGACAGTGGGGTGAACTCTAAATCATATGCTCATGCAAGGGCTTCAGTGCTTACTAGTCCCTACATCTTGGGAGTCTTAGGTCTTAGGATTTTCATCCAAATGGTATCATGGAGATCTCTTTATATGTAATCACCTTGAAGCAGCTTATAATTTCTTTGCTTTGGCCTTGACTCTAATTGTCATGTCTCAAAGCGGCTCTTTAGATAAGCTTTCAATCAATACTCCTAAACCAGTTGGTTTTAAGGTATTAGGTGTTAAAGCACCCCTAAGGATTTACTTGCTCAAGCCTCTTTCTTTGACACAACTCAACCACAAGCATTTACTAGGCTAACAACTCTTTGAGTTTTGTTTCTTCTTTCTTTTTCTGCCTAGTAATTGATGCTCAGAGCCTTGGGCCATGTTCTTTTTGCTTTTGTATTTTCTTTATTTTCTTTTGTTTTGTTTGCTGCTTCTTGGATCAATAGATTTTTGAGAATCTCCACAATACTTCTTTGAACTTCATGTCCTGCCTATGAGCTCCCATGCAAGTTTTCACAAGCATGCAACCTCAATACATAATCATACAACTAGAACCGCCACTTCTCCTAATCTTTCGCTTGCCTCAAAATTGTTTAATTCCTCAATCCTTCTTTTCAAAGAACTTTCATGTGATGCATTTTTGAAGTATTGAGTGCAAACAAGTGTGAAAAGTGTAGTGTTGTGAATAATCAAGCATCTTAATTATTGAATTACAGAAAAACTATACTATGTAGACAAGCAGGGGTATTATATCACTTTCAATCGTAGCAGTATCTGATATAAAACAATTACTGAACAATACAACCTTTTGGAATCTACTTGCTGTCCTCCTCCTCATCATCCTCATTGCTGGTTTTAGCATTCCTCTTTCATTTCTTTGGGTGATGATGCTTAATCCTTCCAAAAGCTTGTATGACACTCTGCAATGATATTAAAAATTGCTTGTTCCCAAAGCACTTGAAAAATGGTTAGCATGCATGATTTATTTGTTGGCTTTTGAACTTACCTTGGTGTGGGAACACCAAACTTAGTACCTTGCCAATGGTCCTTGTGCATCAGATTAACCATGTGTAAAACTCTTTTTCTTTTTCAAAATTGACAAAACTGGAAACTTAGGAAACAGCAGCATAGTTGACCAGTTTATCTAAATGCTTGAAGCTAGCATTATGCAGAAAGTGAGAATGTGTTTTATGATGGGATTTTGGTGGAACATCAAACTTAGAATCCTTCATTCTTCTTTATGTTGTTTTGGTGTGCAACACCAAACTTAGCTTCTTGCAATATAGATAAAACTAATTAACCTTTTTATTAAAATAGCTATGAAAAGAAAACTACCTCAGGTTGGGTTGCCTCCCAACAAGCGCTCTTTTATTGTCACTAGCTTGACATCCTTCATTCTGTGCTCATGAAAGTTGAGGCTTCTGTTGCCTTAGGCTTCCTCCTCTCACTATGGGCTTCCTTCCCTCTGTTTCTCTTTCCATAGTCTTATCACTTTCCTTCATGACTTCATTCCCTTTCAACCCAGCATCCTTTTCATGGCTCTTTAGGTTCGGAGTTCCCTTCTTCTCACCCAATTCAGCAAGGTTTTGAACCAGTTGTTCCATCTGCCTTTCGAGCCTTCTGAGTGAGGCCTCTTGGTTCTTGCTTATCATCTCTTTATGTTTCTTTATTTCTTCCTGCTCTATTGTTATCATTTCTTGAATTTTCATAGACCTCTCCATCATCATTTCTAGAATATAGAGTCTTTAAAAGGTTGGAAGTGGTTGTGGCTGTGTCAATTGTGGTGGTAGATGAAAGTCATTTTGGGTGAGTGTTGAGGTAGGACGGGATTGGAAGTGTGTTTTGTGCTGGTTTCTGAAGTTGGGATTGTTGCAGTTGAAGTCCCTTGGTTTTTGGTTTTGGTTCTCAAGCCCCCTCCAGTTGGATTGAGTTTTCCATGGCGGATTGTATACATCCTTCTGACCCTTCTGTTGGAATGTGCTTGAGTGACTGCTTGGAGATTGTAAGTGTCCATAGCTTTGTTGCTCATGGTTAATGACCCCAAAACTTTGTTCAGCTTGATTACCCCCATATGAGTTTTGAGTCAGGCTATATGTATGCAGTACAGCATGTCTCAGCTCAGTGATTTTTCTGGCCATCATGTCTAGTTGTTGTAGAGTCTGATGATGCATCTGCTTGTTTTGGCTTATGACTCCACGAGCATCTTCAATTTCTTTCTCTTGTGTGAATGGGTGGACTTCTGCCTCTGGTTTAACAATTCTCTGTGATGGGTTCAGCTTGACTAGAAGTTCACTCATCAGTTCTTCCCATCCGATAATGCTTCCTTGTCGAAAAGCTTCAAACCATTGAGCAACATCATTCATGGCGATGGATAGTTGCTTCGAGCTATGGGTCACATTATCATCTAAAGTGGAGATATTACTCTCATGATTGCTAGAATTTGTTGAATTCCCCTCCATGATCTGCACAGTCACAAACAATTCAAGTGATGATAGAATATATTCAGGCTCAGAATGTGATTCAGAAGGTTAGTGATGAGTATTTTGGTGAAAAATTAATTTCTCCCAAAACACACAAATCTAACCGGCAAGTGTACCGGGTCGCATCAAGTAATAAAAACTCACGGGAGTGAGGTCGATCCCACAGGGATTGAAGGATTGAGCAATTTTAGTTTAGTGGTTGATTTAGTCAAGCGAATCGAGTTTTGGTTGGATGATTTGTGATTTGCAGAATGTAAATTGCATGAAAGTAAAGAGAGCAGGAAATTAAATTGCTGAATCTTAAGGAACAAGAAATTAAATGGCAGAAACTTAGAGTGCAAGAAATGTAAATTGCGGAATCTTAAAGTGCAAGGAATGTAAATTGCTTGAAATGTAAAGGGGATTGGGACGTGGATTTGCTGCAACAATTACAGCATAAAACCTCATGAAATGGCATGAATTCATACATGGTTGATTCAATCAAGGGAAACATGAAAATCTACTCAATTAGCTTGTTTGTAGCTCAAGAAAGTGCATAATTCTAATGAAACCAAAAGAAAAAGACTAGTTAAACTAGGCTATGATGACTTGTCATCACAACACCAAACTTAAAGCTTGCTTGTCCCCAAGCAAGAAATAGATTTATGCTCCAAGATTCTTTCAATTAAGATGGATTGAGGAACACTTGTAAAGTGCAGTGAGTGAAGTGATCAAGTATTAGTGGGGTGAACTCTAAATCATGTGCTTCATGCAAGGGCTTCAGTGCTCACTAGTCCTTACATATTGGGAGTCGTAGGTCTTAGGATTTTCATCCAAATGGTAAAAGTTGCTTGTTCCCCAAGCACTTGGAAACAATGATTAATTTTCATGATTTATTTGCGGGCTTTTTGAACTTACTTTGGTGTGGGAACACCAAACTTAGTACCTTGCCAATGCATTAGATTAACCATGTGTGAAACTCTTTTTCTCCTTTTTCAAAAGCAATAAGACTGAAAACTAGGAAACAGCAGAATAGTTAACTAGTTTATCCAACATGCTTGAAGCCAGCATTATGCAGAAGGTAAGAATGTGTTTTATGATGAGATTTTGGTGGAACACCAAACTTAGAATCTTTCATTCTCCCTTAGATTGTTTTGGTGTGCAACACCAAACTTAGCTTCTTGCATTATAGATAAAACTAATTAACCTTTTTTTTTAAAATAGTTATGAACAGAAAACTACCTCGGGTTGGGTTGCCTCCCAACAAGCGCTCTTTTATTGTCACTAGCTTGACATCCTTCATCCTCTGATCACGGAAGTTGAGGTTTTTGTTGCCTTTGGTTTCCTCCTCTCACCGTAGGCTTCTCCTTGTTTTCCATAACTGTTTTCCCTTTCAACCCAGCAGCTTTTTCATTGTTCTTCGAGTCATCTTCAGTGGCTCTTAGGGGTATATTTCCCTCTCTCTCACCCAGTTTGGCAGGGTTTTGAACCATTTGTTCCATGTACCTTTCAATTCTCTTAAGATATGCCTCTTGGTTTTTCCTTATGTCCTCCTGCTCTATTAATGTTATTTCTTGAATTTTCATAAACCTTTCCATCATCATTTCTAGAACATAGAGTTTGTGGAAGTTTAGGATTGGTTGTGACTGTGTTAATTGTGGTGATTGCTGTAAGTCATTTTGGGCAGGTGATGGGGTAGGATAGGGTTGGAGGTGTGTATATTGAGGTGGTGTGTAGTGATTTTTGTTGGTATGGTGGTGTTTTTGCAGGTTTGGGAAGTTGGGGTTATTATAGTTGAGGTCCCTTTGTTCCTGATGCTGAGATTCCCTCATTCTTAAATAAGAATGTGGTTTACATGGTGGAAATTGTGCATTCACTGTGGCAGAATGTAGAGAATCAATTTGTCTGGCTATTGATTCCAATTGCTGCTGAGTTTGCTGGTGTAGCTGCTTGTTTTGATTCATGATTGCTCTCACTCCTTCAAGATTCATTACTTCCTTTTCTGAAATTGTATTCCGTGGCGTCTCAAATGAGTGTTGGTTATTGGCTCTTTTGTCACTGAACTCTGCAGTTCCTTGGATGGTTGCTGTTGCCTTGAGTAGGCCATCTGAGAAGTAATCTACTGCTTTGGATTGAATCGGATCTCAGAGCAGAAAAGTAAATGAACATTAAAAACAGTAAACAGAGAATGTAAAATTTAGATCTCAGGACCCAGAGACTAGAAAACCAAGTCTAGATCTCAATGCCTTCCTAGATCCAACAAGAACAATTGCCAGGGAATTGTAAATTGCAAAGAGAATAGATGAAGAGCAATTAACCAGAAATGAAATTCAATTAACAGTCAAGAAACAGAGAGATTCAAGATTGAGATTGAAACAGAATTTCTTCAATTCTCCAATCCAAGATCCAAGACAAGTGTAATTGAAATTAAAATCAATGAAAACAAAGAAATTAAAGATCACTCTATGCCAAAAGCTATGAAAATTCAAAAGAAAAACTCTTCCGGAAAAAGCTCCCCGAAGAACTTGAATTCTATCCTATTTATACACTTTCTTCAAATGATCTTCAAGCCTTGAGTTGGGCCTTTGCTCTTGGTGGACAAGAAAGTTCATAATTCTAATGAAACCAAAAGAAAAAGACTAGTTAAACTAGGCTATGATGACTTGTCATCAGTTAGCTGGCACAAAGTATCAAACAGTTGATGGACTTGGAAAATTAGTGGCAGAAATTGCCTCTCTTGTGTAAGCAAGAGCATTGCATAAAGCCAGAAATTTCCAGGGAAACTTCACTTTGTTGCTAAAGTGAAGTTTCAGTTATCTCAGGCAAAAATTCAAACAGTTAGTGGGTTAATTGAAAGTTAAAGAACAGAAAAGGAAAAGTGCTTGATCTAGATCTCCACTTCACTTAGTCATTGTCAATCTAATCAATCCCCGGCAACGGCGCCAAAAACTTGATGTGCGGAAAACGATCCGACACAAAACTCACCGGCAGGTGCACCGGGTCGCATCAAGTAATAATAACTCACGGGAGTGAGGTCGATCCCACAGGGATTGAAGGATTGAGCAATTTTAGTTTAGTGGTTGATTTAGCCAAGCGAATCAAGATTTGGTTGAGAGATTTGTGATTTGCAGAATTTAAATTGCATAGAAAGTAAAGGGAATGGGTAAATTGCATGAAATTAAAGAGAACTTAAATTTAAAGTGCTGAATCTTAAAGAACAAGAAATTAAATGGCAGAAACTTAGAACGCAAGAAATGTAAATTGCAGAATCTTAAAGTGCAAGAAATGTAAATAGCTTGAATTGTAAAGGGAATTGGGAATTGGATTTGCAGAAATTAAACAAGGCAAAGTAAAATTCAAAAAACATAAGAGTGGAAAATGAATTGGATTGAATCGGATCTTGAAACAGAAATGTAAATGAGCTTTAAAGCGGTAAACGGAGAATGTAAAATGATAATTCAGATCTCAGGACCCAAGAGACTAGATAACCAAGTCTAGATCTCAATTCCTTCCTAGATCCAACAAGAACAATTGCAAAGGAAATGTAAATTGCAGAGAAAGTAGATGAAGAAGCAATTAACAGAAATTTAAATTCAATTGTGCAGTAAAGAAACAGAGAGGTCTCAAGATGAGATTGAAACGGAATTCCTTCAATTCTCCAACCCAAGATCCAAGACAATTGTAATTGAAATTGAAAGCAAGAAAACTAAGAGGAAGGGAATTCAATTCTCCTTCCCCGAGACTTAGAAATTAAATTCACTCCACACCGAAAGCTCTCCGAAAACTCTCTCTCAAAACTAAAGGAAAAGCTCTTCTAAAAACTTAAATCCTAAGTTATTTATACACTTTCTTCAAATGGTCTTCAAGCTTTGAATTGGGCCTTTGCTCTTGATGGAATTGAGTTGATAGAGGCCTTGGTTGATTGCTCTTGGAGTTGGAGAGAGAACCGAAGTGAACCGGGTTTGGAATCATGAAAGCTTGAGTAAAAGTTTGAGTAAAAGTTTGAGGCAAACTTTTACTCAAACTTTTCATTCAATAGCTCATACCATCCCTTTGCTTCCGGGGTAAGGTTTCCTCTCCTCAGATACTTGTATTTGTTCTTGGCATCTCCTTCCCACTCTGAGTTCTCCATACAAATATCTCTAGAAATTCTATCATAATCCGGATCTCCATTTACCCTTTGGTGGTATCCAGGTTCACTAAAGCGGACTGATTTTAGTCCCAAGACTTTCTTGATGGCGTCTGAGCTAAAGTCTACTTCCATCCCCCGTACATAACTCTTGTACGTTGGGGCTTCACCCGTGTTAAGTCTTGGGATATTGGCATAGAACTCTCTTATGATATTTGCATTGACTCGAGTGATAGGTGAGACAAGTTCTTCCCATTTCCTCTTTCTAATCTTGTCCTTCATTTCTTGGCACCCTTCATCTGGTAGCATGAAAGGAACCTCTGGATATATCTTCTTCTCATTCATCCATTGAAGTTGTAATTAATGGAACCAAGATCTAAATCTCCATCGGTCATATTCATGTGTACTCTCCTCCATCATGGGATCTTTCCCTTTCCTTCGTTTGGTTCTTGAGGAAGAGGCCATCATCATACTTCTCTTTTTTTTTCTTTTTTTTTGTATGATCATTGATGCATGATTTTAAATTTTCATGAGAAGAAAAACACCAAACTTAGTGTTTGGTCATATGCTTCATCAGGATAACTAAGCATATGGTCTGAAAATGTTTGTAACACTGGTTTGGTGTGCTTGAAGGCACACCAAACTTAGAAGTCTTAGCATATGTTTCAAAACAGTGCATGCATTCATTAAGTACGTTCATGAAAAAAAATATTCATGCTCAGTTGATCATAGCTTATTGAATTTAAACTGACAGAAAACTTAAATCATGGGTTGCCTCCCATGGAGCGCTCTTTTTGGTAATTTTGAGGCAAAATAAGCATGTTTTTCATCATGGGGCAATATTAGGAAGTGAACACAAAACCATGCATTTCTTGTGAATAAGTGTGAGAAATATTGACAAAACCCCCAAATTCTACACAATATAAATCACAAAATTGGGGTTTATCAAATCTCCCCACACTTAAATCAAACATGTCCTCATGCTTAAAATAAAAAGATCAAAGATCATGATGAGAAAGGGTTTATGAAATGTAAACTACCTAAGTGGATGCATGCAATTAATGTAAAATCATCTACCTACTCGGTCATGAGTAAATCTATCCTCCAAGAATACATGTGAGCATATAGGGTGAAAATAGTATGTAATTCATGAATCCTACCAAATTGAACATTACTAAGGGGTGCATATGACTTGCTAAATGAACGCTTGTGAAAGCTGGGAACAAAGAATTGAGCATCGAACCCTCACCGGAAGTGTATCCGCTCTATTCACTCAAGTGTGTAGGGTTCGTCGCTCAATCTTCTCCTAATCATACTTTCTAAGATTTGTCTTTCCTCTAATCAATCAACAATTACTTAATGCATGCTTACAGGTATCATGAGGTCTTATTCATGGGTTGTAACGGGGCTAGGGTGAAAGTAAGGATGTATATGGCCAAGTGAGCTTAAAAATTGAGTCCTTGATTAACCTAGGATCCCACTAGACACATAGAACAACCTATACAACTATAATACATTACCTAGCTACCCTTGAGTTTCACTTTCTTGCACACTCATGCATTCTTTTTAATTCACACCCATATGCATTGTTTTCTTCATTACTTTGTCTTAGGGTTTCTTTGTCCCCTTTGTTGCTTATATTATTATTATTTATTTTTTATTTATTTTTTTTACTATTATCCCCTTTTCTTGGGGCCTCGCACAATTGTTTCAATGCATATAGTCCAATCACTCAATGCATGAATATGTTCCCAAATCCTATAATTTTCAATTACACTACAATTACACACCTATATATCTACCCAAATTTCCCAAGTATACCCTAATTGAATGATACACATCCTGACTTACCTAAACCAATCAAGGATCCAAATTTAGGGACATTCATGGTTTTTCTCTTAGGGTTGTTGATGTGCTCTATTTAAGAACAAAGAGGGGTTTATTATGGGCTCAAAATTGGTTAGCAATGGTAGATAAGAGGGTTAAGGCCATTTAGGGAAAGTGACTATTAAAATGACGGCCTCAATCATGTAAATGCATTCATACACAAAGTAATGGACATATAGACTCAGACAAAGCAAGGATCACAATCATAGAGAGAGAGATATGCACACAAGAATGGAATTAATGGTTAGAAGATGTAACCATGCAATAGGCTCAAAACTTTCATGCTTATGTTCTTAGCTCAATCACTATGTTCCAAAATACATTCTTAAAGCAAGTTTACTGCAAAAATTTTTCAAAAATTTGGTAGGGTACCCCAGAACACAGTTTCTTAGAAAAGAAGTTATTGTTTTGACCAAGTAACTCTATAGAAACTAACTGTCATGCAAGGAGTATTTACAAGCAAAACTAACTATACATGCAATGTACTAACTACTAAGCAAAAGATAAATCCATGGGTATTGAAGGGAAGAGATTGTTACCCATGGAGATTGGTCGAACGACCTCCCCACACTTAAAAATTAGCATGGTCCTCCGTGCTACGAACAATGCACAAAGGGGCGTCGGGACCGGAACCGTCACTATCCTCTCCTTCAGAGCTCCCATCACTCGGGTTTGAGGTGGATGTGAATATTTCGGGTTCCTCCATGCTAGGGGTAACGCAATGCAGAAGCTTCTTGATGTAACTGTATTGGCGTTGATTGCGCCGCTCATATCTATCAAGCTTCCGGTGAAGATCTTCTATCCTTTGATGTGTGGATCTTTTCCGTGGTGGTGATGATGAAGTGGAAAGAATAGTAGATGGAAGGGCTATGTCAAGGCTCGGATTGTTCATGGGAAGATGTAAGTACTTTCCGGTTGGGACCACATCGCCCTTAGCCGGAACTATAATCTTTCTGTCCTTTGCTTCCCAAGGAACACCCGCAGCAGCAACCAAATCAGATACCAATGCTGGAAATGGTAAATTACCCTGGTCGTGAACTTGACTCATCGCTTGCTTGACAAGAAGTAGAATGTTCACCGGCTTCTCCGTGAGAACACACCAAACAAGCAAGGCGAGGTCTTCCGTGAAGGACGACTTCTGGGTGCTAGGTAGCACATAGTGAGATAAGATTTGGGCCCAAGCTCTAGCTTCCACAGTGAGGAAGCGAGCGTCAATGCTCTTGGGCCTCATCCGGAGTCAACCTTGGATCCAAAATGCCTCTGGCTCAGCAATGACTCGAAGGATCGAGTCCCAATCAAATCCAAACTTCTCTCGCTGACGTAAGACTTATTGGAAGCCATCCATGTCACTTGGTACCGGTAGAACATTAAGCACTTGCTGAATAGCCTCTTCCAAAACTGAAACTTGCTTGCGGCGCATATATACCGATTGAAAGGAGGAAAGATGGTAGTTAGTGTAGAATTCTTCAACCCAAGAGAGGTTGATTTCCTTTGGTTTCCCCAAAAGAAACTCCATCCTCGTCGTTCAATGCGGGGTAAAATACAAGGAGCAACCTTGTCCGGCAAAGCAAGTAGAAGCTCGGGATGATAGTTTCGTACAGCTGTGGAAGGGAACATAAGTTTACAGAAGCGGTTGGGAAACTTTGAAGAATCTTTCGCCGGCTTGCTATTTTCCTTCTCATCAATAGGAGCAGGTGTCTTCGCTTTCTTAGTTAAGGATCCGGCTCCCAATGAAGAGTGCGCCTTAGAAGTGGATCTTTGGGGTACCCTCTTTGCGGATGGTTTCCTTGGAGCTTTTGCCTTGCCTTTCGTGGTGGCCATCCTGAGAAAGGAAGGGAAATAGGAAAACATTAAACCCAAAGTATCATTTTAATAAAAACATGCAAGTGAAGGATAGGAATCGTAAAGACATAGGTCACAACACTTGGCATGGGATGCAAGAGGAAGTAAAGCATGCAGTGGCATGAGAGGAGTAATCTCAAGCATCCATAACAAAGAGCAAGTCACATTCAATGAGTATCTAATTAGCAAGCAAAGTGGACTCAATGCTTGTAGAGGATAACAAGTGAATGAGGAGAAGCATCCAAATGAAAGTACATTGTCAAAAGAAACTAAAATGGTATTCATGCATTTCTTCGAACACTTGGTGTGCAATTATTAAGCAAAGAGTAATTATGAGATACTTAATCAATTCAAAGCCCAAAATAGAACATCAATCATCACATAGACATCATACATTGGCAAAGATAAGAAAAAGAATAACAAAAGATCTATTAAAGCAAATTAAACTCAATTCAACATCCATGGAAAAATGAGGAAAAAAGGAAAAATAAGCAAACACAAAAAAAGCAAGAAACATCATCATGTAAGTAAAAGAGAGACTAAGTAAAGCAACAAGGAGCATCTAACTAGAAGAAGTAATGCAAAGAAAATGAAAGAAAAGAAAAGAAAAGAAGTGAAACCTTGAGAAGTATAAGAGAACAAGGTTGAATCTTCTTTTGTGAAGATGAGAAAGAAAATAGGAGAAGTGTAGTGCCACCGGAAGAGCTGGTTGTCGCCGGTGAGTGGCCAGAGACAATGGTGTGGATTGTGGAAGAAGAGGAAGAGGAAAGGGTGTGATGGAGGAAGAAGAAAAAGAGAAATTAAGAAAGAAAAGGGGTTGGGAAAGGGGAAACAGAACAGAGCACGAAGTTATAAAACTGATTCGCGCGACCGGCCCACGTGGGCACAGTGCGCTGGCGCGTCAGTGAGGGTGTTAGCAAGGGACGCGTGCATGGCAGTGGCACGCACGCGCGAGGGGAGCTGTGCCCCTGAAACAGAAGTGGCACAAAGTTGGCATAAGTTTCTGGATTTTGTACCAGAGTTGGTGAATGACGCAAGCACGCGGACGCGCACAACGCGCGAACGCGTCAGTTTTGGCATAAGGTTGGCCCTAATGTGGCACAACTCTATGGTTTTTGTACCAGAGAATCCAGATATCGCCATCGGTGCGCGCACGCGCAGTGCGCTTGCACGTCGATGGTAAAATTGCAATGGTGCGCGCAGGCGGCAAGTACGCGGACGCGTGAGTGCCTGACGCGAGTTGGGCACGAAATGGGCGTAACTTTCGGGTATTTGGCCAAAGAGGTAGAATTGCACCACCGGCGCGCGCGCACAGTGCGCTGGCGCGTCGGTGCCCAAGAAGAATAAAACTAACATTCATATGCAATCAATCAATCATCAAGAAATCACAAAATTCACAAGAAATTGAAGGTTACAAACGAGATGGTATAAACAAGGAAGATCTTACCACGGTGGGGTGCCTCCCACCAAGCACTTTTCTTTAACGTCCTTAAGTTGGACGGTCCTTTTCTTAAGCTTCTTCTCTCCTTGGTGCATCCTCCAATAGGTACACTTCTAGCTCTTTTAGGGGCCTGTAACCATGATACTTCTTCACTCTATGTCCATTCACTTTGAAAGTTGCTTCACTCTTGGGATCAAACAACTCAACCACTCCATATGGCTTTATCTCCTTCACCTTGAAAGGTCCTTCCCATCTAGAGCGAAGCTTGCCAGGCATAAATCGAAGCCTTGAGTTGTAGAGGAGGACTTCATCACCTTCTTGAAAGTCCTTCTTCCGGATGTGATGGTCATGAAATGCTTTGGTCTTCTCTTTATAAATCCGGGCATTCTCATTTGACTCGTTCCTCAAACACTCAAGCTCCTCTAGTTGTAGCTTCCTAGCTTCACCCACCTTGGCCAAATCCATGTTGCACTGCTTTACCGCCCAATAGGCTCGATGCTCAATCTCCACCGGAAGATGGCATGCCTTACCATAGATGATCTGGAAGGAACTCATCCCTATCGGAGTCTTGTAGGCCGTTCTATACGCCCATAGTGCATCTCCTAACCGGAGGCTCCAATCCTTTCTTTGTGGATTGACCACTTTCTCTAAGATCCTCTTAATTTCCCGGTTGGACACTTCTGCTTGTCCATTTGTTTGCGGATGATAAGCAGTAGCAACCTTATGTGACACTCCATAGTGCTTAAGTAATGCTTCTACCTTCCTATTACAAAAGTGGGATCCTTGGTCGCTCACGATTGCTCGTGGCGACCCATAATGGCACACAATATGATTCCTAATAAAAGAGACAACGGCATTGGCGTCGTCAAGGCGGGTAAGTATGGCCTCTACCCACTTTGACACGTAGTCAACCGCTAACAGAATATACAGATACCCACTAGAGTTGGAAAACAGTCCCATAAAGTCAATGCCCCATACATCAAATATCTCACAGAACAACATAGGTTGCTGAGGTATTTCATCCCTTTGGGATATGTTTCCCGACCTCTGACACTGATGGCAAGATGCACATAACCGGTTAGCATCCTTGAATAAGGTTGGCCACCAGAATCCACAATCCAACACTTTTTTAGCGGTCCTTTGTGGGCCAAAGTGGCCACTACATTTGGATGAATGACAAGCTTCAAGAATTGGTTGGGTTTCAGATTCTGAGATACATCTTCGAATTACTTGGTCCACGCCTCTCTTCCACAAGTGAGTATCATCCCAAATATAGTATTTGGAATCACTCCTCAACTTATCCCTTTGATTTTTTGAAATGTTGGGAGGGAAGATTTTCGCAACCAAGTAGTTCGCCATTGGGGCAAACCAAGGAAAGCTATCCGACACAGCATGCAAACTATCCAATGGGAATGAGTCATTAATTGGAAATGGATCAAATTTTAAATTCTCAATGCGGCTTAAATGATTTGCAACTTGGTTTTGAGATCTACTCCGGTCCCTAATCTCAATGTCGAATTCTTGCAAAAGCAAGATCCAACGTATGAGTCTAGGCTTTGACTCATTTTTTGTCAATAAGTACTTTAAAGCTGCATGATCCGTGTATACCACTATCTTTGACCCTAGCAAATAAGATATGAATTTATCTAAAGCATGAACAATAGCTAAGAGTTCCTTTTCAGTAGTGGTATAATTGGATTGTGCTGCATCTAGTGTCTTAGAAGAGTAAGCAATGACATAAGGGAGTTTACCATCGCGCTGTGCAAGCGCGGCACCTACAGCATGGTTTGATGCATCGCACATTATCTCAAATGACAACGCCCAGTTGGGGCCTCGCCCAATTGGTGCCGTGGTAAGAACTCTCCTTAGCTCTTCAAAAGCTTTCACGCATTCACTATCAAACTCAAAATCTACATCTTTTTGGAGTAGGCGCGACAATGGCAAAGCAATCTTGCTGAAATCCTTGATAAAGCGCCTATAGAATCCTGCATGTCCCAAAAACGAGTGGACCTCCCTCACAGATGAAGGGTGAGGAAAAGTGGTGATAACATCGACCTTGGCCGGGTCTACAAAAATGCCTTCATGAGATACTACATGTCCTAACACTATGCCTTGTCGTACCATAAAGTGACATTTTTCAAAATTTAAGACAAGGTTAGTGTCAACACATCTAGCCAAGACCTTGGCCAAGCTCTCCAGACAACAATCAAATGAAGTACCGTAAACACTGAAGTCATCCATAAAGACTTCCAGACAAGTCTCCATTAGATCGGAGAAGACACTCGTCATGCACCGCTGAAAAGTAGCGGGTGCGTTACATAGTCTAAATGGCATCCTTTTATAGGAAAAGGTGCCAAACGAACAAGTAAATGTGGTCTTCTCCTGATCTTCAGGAGCAATATGTATCTGAAAGTAACCAGTAAATCCATCAAGGAAGTAGTAGTGAGATTTACCTACCAAGCGGTCTAGCATCTGATCGATGAAGGGTAAGGGATAATGGTCCTTCCGTGTAGCGGCGTTCAGTCTTCTGTAATCAATACATACTCGCCACGCATTTTGTACTCTTTTAGTGACCATTTCACCGTCGTCCTTCTTGACCGTTGTGATGCCCGACTTCTTGGGGACAACCTGAACTGGGCTCACCCACTCATTGTTGGCTATTGGGTATATGATACCCACATCCAGTAATCTGGTGACCTCTTTCTTCACTACATCGAGGATGGTCGGGTTGAGCCTCCTTTGCGGGTGCCTAACCGGCCTAGCTCCGTCTTGGAGATATATCCTATGCATGCACTTGCGGGGGTCAATTCCCACAATATCCGCTAGGCTCCATCCTATTGCTTTCTTGTACTTTCTTAGAATATCTAGGAGTCTTTCTTCTTCTTCACTTGACAGCTTACTAGCAATAATGACTGAAAACCCTTGGTTGCCCTCTAAGAAAGCATATTTCAAATGAGATGAAAGGGGCTTCAGTTCACTTTTTACCTCAAGCTGGGGTTCCTTTTCATCAAGCTCATGGAGTTCATTCTTGACAACTTTCTCATGTTTATCCTCTTGGTCATCTGTCTCCTCGACAATAGAGTAGCACGACTTGTTGTGGTCTTCTTCTTGCACTTCTACTACCACTTCATCAATCACATCACATCGGAGCACAGAATGTTCTTCGGGAGGATGTTTCATGGCTTCCTCTAGATTGAACTTGATAGTCTTGTCTCCAACCTCAAAGGAATATGTGCTGGTGAAGGCATCTAACTTGAATTTAGAGGTCTTGAGGAAGGGTCTACCAAGTAGAACGGAAGATGAGCTTCTATTTTTTGTTGGGGGCATTTCAAGGATGTAAAAGTCAACCGGAAAAACCAAATCCTTGATCGCCACAAGTACATCTTCCGCTATTCCCATCTCTGTGATCACACTTTTATCGGCTAAGGCAAACCTCGCCACCGACTTCTTTAATGGAGCTAAATTCAACCGCACATAGATAGAAAGTGGCATGATGCTTACACAAGCTCCCAAGTCACACATACAATCATGAAAAGTGCATCCACCAATACAATAAGACACTAAGCAAGGTCCAGGGTCACCACATTTCTTTGGAATAGGTTCCATCAAGGAGGAAATTGAACTACCCAAGGATAATGTCTCCAATTCTCCTATCCTATCTTTGTGTGTACACAAGTCTTTCAAAAATTTTGCATACTTCGGAATTTGTTGAATAGCATCAAGAAGGGGTATGGTTACCTCAACCTTCTTGAACACTTGAAGCATGTTCAAATCAAATTCCAGTGTTTTCTTCGCCTTCTTCACCATGGAAGGGAATGGAATAGGAATGGACTCATCCACTATAGCTTTCCTCTTGGGTTCCTTGAGGTTTACTCCTTCTTCCTCATGCCTTTTGTCTACCACCTCCTCTTCATGTGTAGCTTCAACAACCATTTCTTCCTCATAAATATCTCCCATGACTCTTGGAGGTATCTCCTCTAATGTAGTTTCTGACCGTAGTGTGATAGCGTTGAGACCGCCCTTTGGGTTTGGTTTGGGTTGGGATGGAAGGTTGGAAGAACTTGAGGGTTGGTTGGTGTTGTTGTTGGGAGTGTGTGTTTGGTTGGACATGGTCATCTTTGAGAGCATATTGAAGAGGTTAGCCAATTGAGCTCCCAAGGCATCGAATTGAGCCTTGTTGCTCTCATCTCGCTTCTCCATAGCGGCTCTAAGCTCATCAACTTGGTTTTGGTTTTGTTGTCTATGGTGTGGTGCTTGGTACTTAGTGTAGTTGTTTTGGTTTTAGTTGGAGTGGCCTTGGTTGGCTTGGTAGTTGGTGTTGTTTTGGTGGTATTGGGATGAAGATTGGTTGTTGTTGTGGGGAGAAGAAGAAGTGTTCCATTTTTGGTTTTGATTGCTTCCTTGTGCATTATCCCTCCACCCTTGATGTTGATTACCACCTTGATGGTAATTGTTTTGGCCTTGAGAAGGGTAAGGTGGACGGTTGTTGTAATTCACATTGGCTACTACAAGAGCACGTTCCTCTTGAATTTGATGGCATTGATCGGTGTAATGTATGGTTCTAGAGCACAAACCACAAATCATAGGAGGACCTTCAAGTTGAGCAACCGGAGGTGGGGCTCGGACGGCTTGGATGGAGTAGTATTCCTTTTGATCCTTTTGTATTTGGGTAAGGATAGTAGTCATAACCCCAACTGCTTTGGTTAGACTTGAATCGGAAGGAGATGGTTCTACCACACCCTTGAGAGGATTACATCTCACCCTTGTGTGTTGTGTAGCCTCGGCAACATCCTTTATCAAATTCCAAGCTTCTCCCTCCGTCTTGTTTTTCGAAAGAGAACCACCGCTAGAAGCGGTAAGCAATCTTCTATCTTCCACACAAAGATCTCCGGTGAAGTAGCTAATGAGCAAGTGAGTGTTCATTCCATGATGTGGACAAGATTCCAATAGCCTCTTGAACCAAGACCAATACTCATACAAACTCTCTTGGTCTCTTTGCATTATGCCCGAAATCTCTTTCCAAATGTAGTCGGTCTTCTCCTGTGGAAAGAATTTGTCTAGAAACTCTCTTCTCAAGAAATCCCAATTAGTAGCAATCTCATCCGGTAGCGAATAAAACCATGTCTGTGCTTGCCCTTTAAGAGAGAAAGGGAAGGCAAAAACCATGATAGCCACCTCATCGGCTCCATGACTTCGAGCCGTAGAACAAGAAACTTGAAAATCTCTTAGATGTCGGATGGGGTCTTGGCCCGGCAACCCATGATATTTAAGAAGTAGATGTATCAAGCTACCCTTCAATTCAAAGTTTGGATCAAGGTTAGGATACCTTGCTTGCAACGGTTGAAGTATGATATCTAGAGCTCCTTGCTCATGCAAAGTGATCCGTCGTGGTTCCGCCATGTGTGGCTCACCTGTAGGATGTAAAGATGTGTTATTAGTGCCAACAGAAGAATAGGAAGTAGCAGACTCCAAGTCACTATCGGTACTACCTAGTGATTCGGTATGTTCCTCAAGAGAGGCCGAAGTACTAGCCGTATAGTCCAACCGCCATCTAGCTTGCCGAGTATGTAACAAAGTTCTTTCAATCTCGGGATCAAAATTGGCTAAGCTAGAATTCGGTTGAGACCGAGTCATGAAACTCGAGAGTCATAGCACAAATATAAAAGAAATCTAAACTATAGCTAAGTATTGAAAACAATTAAAATATCTACAATATTCACATATTCACATAACCAATATCAAGGCATATGTTGCAACCATTCCCCGAAAACGGTGCCAAAAATTTGATGGGTCCTCCAAGGGTGTATTGGTAAAGATTTTCCTTTAATGAAACTGCGTTGCAAGTATAGCTCTACCAACAACAATCCTCGGGCGTCAAATTTAGAAGAGGGATTTGGTTGTCACAAATTCAACCCCAATAGAAATAACTGAAGTATTCAACCTCGGGTCGTCTCACAAGGAATGGGCAAACATGTGCTTCAACATTGGTTAGAAATCCGGGGTTGTGAGTTATGAGCATAAAAATAAATGAAAATCTTAACAAGCAAGTAATCTTAGATTGCAAGAAACTAATTCAATCAACTACGCAAGATATGAGTGATTTCAAACTAACAAAGTAACATTCAATATGATTCTAATCTAAGCTAAACAAGTAACTATAACTAAGGCAAGTGATTGGGAATTTTGGTTTTCAAGTATGAATAATAAAAGAAACTCTTGGCTAGGCATGAAAATTGGGGTCACCATCCTTGTCTAATAACCATATCATGACAATTATGAGGAACCAAACTCATTAAGTCTACTTCTATACTTGAAGTACGTCAAATGGTTTGGTCAACATCAATCCATAAGTTCTAACCTCACTACTAATTGATTTAGTAGAAGGTTAGCGTCAATGGTTGTCAAATTGACCACTAAGGGCTCCCAAATCATCAAATCCATTAGACCCAATGACTCAAGTTTACCCAATTCCCTTGGTCTAGGCCAAGAGTAAAGAGAACTACTCCAAAATCAAAGTAAACATTTCATCAAACACATGGTAAGCATTAACAAAAGACATGTTCAAAATAGCAATTAAATTGAAATCAACAAGTACCCACTAACAATCATCAACATACAATCATCCAAACAACACAATTAAACATAGAAATCATCAATATAACATCAACAAGTCAAGATTCACAACATTCATGAAATGGGTATAAAATGACAATTGACAATAATTCATAAAACTATCACAAGATATAAGCAAAATTAGACTAGAAAATTCAAATTGAACAATTAAAACTAGTAATTAACAAGATCCAATACACAATTCAACAAGGGAAGATCAAATTAAAACTAGATCTAGAGAGGAATAAGGGTTTCTCTCTCTAGAAAAACAAAAAGAACCAAAAACTAGCTCAAATTTTGTCTTAGTGTAAAATGGTTGATCCCCCCTTTCCCCCTAGCATCCTTGGGTCTTTTCCATGTAGAAACAGCTTGAAATTAGGCCTGATGAGCCTCAAAAATCGCCAGGTACGATTTCCTTTAATGAGGTCACGTGCAGCTTCCCACGCGTGCGCGACATGCGTGCGTGCGCGCCGATTGCTTTTGCGATCCACGCGTGCGCGCCAAGTGCGCGTGCATGTCGATAGGAATCTTCTGATCCGCATGGATGCGTCCAGCCTTGCGCGCCGCTTCCAGCCAACCTCATCCACGCGTGCGCGTGGAGTGCGCGGGCGCGCCAATGCTGCTTTTTCCAAAATTTCAGGTCTTCATGTTCCTCCCTTTTGTACATGCTTTCTTTCTCTCTTCTAGGCAATTCCTACCCTATAATTCCTGAAATCACTCAACAAATACATCACGACATCGAGTGGCAATAGAAGAGGATTAAAATATGGCAATTTTGAGGCAAAATAAGCATGTTTTTCATCATGGGGCAATATTAGGAAGTGAACACAAAACCATGCATTTCTTGTGAATAAGTGTGAGAAATATTGACAAAACCCTCCAAATTCTACACAATATAAACCACAAAATTGGGGTTTATCAGTGGCTGACAAGCCCTCCACTTTGGCAAGGTTAGCCTTTCCTCACCTCATCTGTCACCTATGCAATTCAGCCGGAATTGTCGAGGAAGACATCCTCATTGAAGAGGACAAGCCCATCACTAAAAAGAGGATGGAGCAAACAAGAGAACCCGCCCATAGACCTCAACAAGAGCATGAGGAAATTCCTCATCAAGAAATCCCTGAGATGTCTCAAGGGATACACTTTCCTCCACAAAGCTATTGGGAGCAACTCAACACCAATTTAGGATATTTGAGTTCCAACGTAGAGCAACTAAGGATGGAGCACCAAGAGCACTCCATTATCCTCCATGAAATCAGAGAGGACCAAAGAGCCATGAGGGAAGAGCAAGAAAGGCAAGGAAGAGGTATTGAGGAGCTCAAGCACTCCATAGGATCTTCAAGAGGAAGAACTAGCCGCCGTCACTAAAGTGGACCCATTATTTAATTTCCTTGTTCTTATTTTTCTATTTTTCTTTTCTATGCTTTATGTTTTGTCTATGTTTGTGTCTTTATTACATGATCATTAGTGTTTAGTGTCTATGTCTTAAAAATGATTCCATGAATCGCTCACCTCTCTTAAATGAAAAAAATGCTTTTATTTGCAAAAGAACAAAAAGTATATGAATTTCGAATTTTATCTTGAAATTAGTTTAATTATTTTGATGTGGTGGCAATACTTTCTGTTTTCTGAATGTATGCATAAATAGTGCATGTTTGAAGTTGGAATTAAGAAAAGTTGGCTCTTGAAAGAATAATGAAAAAAGAGACATGTTATCGGTAATCTGAAAAATCGTAAAATTGATTATTGAAGCAAGAAAAAGCAGTGAAAAACAAAAGCTTGCAAAAAAAAATAAGCAAGCAGAAAAAGCCAATAGCTCTTTAAACCAAAAGGCAAGAGCAAAAATCCAATAACCCTTAAACTAAAAGGAAGGGGTAAAAAGGATCCAAGGCTTTGAGCATCAATGGATAGGGGGGCCCAAAGGAATAAAATCCTGGCCTAAGCGGCTAAATCAAGTTGTCCCTAATCATGTGCTTGTGTCATGAAGGTCCAAGTGAAAAGCTTGGGACTAAGTGGTAAAAGTCATGATCCAAAGCAAAAGAGTGTGCTTAAGAACTCTAGGCACCTCTAACTAGGAACTTTAGCAAAGCTGAGTCACAATCTGAAAAGGTTCACCCAGTTATGTGTCCGTGGCATTTATGTATCTGGTGGTAATACTGGAAAACAAAATGCTAAGGGTCACGGCCAAGACTCATAAAGTAGCTGTGTTCAAGAATCAAAAAGAACTTAACTAGGAAAATCAATAACATTATCTGTATTTCTGAGTTCCCAAAGAGGCCAACAATTCTGAACTCCAATGGATAGAGAGATGCCAAAACTATTCAGAGGCAAAAAGCTACTAGTCTTGCTCATCTAATTAAAACTAATCTTAATTGATATTTTTGAAATTTATTGTATTTTCTCTTCTTTTTATATTATTTTGTTTTTGGTTGCTTGGGGACAAGCAAAAATTTAAGTTTGGTGTTGTGATGAGCGGATAATTTATACGCTTTTTGGCCTTGTTTTTAGGTAGTTTTTAGTATGTTTTAGTTACTTTTTATTATATTTTTATTAGTTTTTACGCAAAAATCACATTTCTGGACTTTACTATGAGTTTGTATATTTTTTTGTAATTTCAGGTATTTTCTGGTTGAAATTGAGGGACCTGAGCAAAAATCTGATTCAGAGGCTAAGAAAGTACTGCGGATGCTGTTGGATTCTGACCTCCCTGCACTCAAACACGTTTTTCTGGAGCTACAGAAGTTCAATGGGAACGTTCTCAATTGGGCTGGAAAGCTAACATCTTGGGCTTTCCAAGAATGTATAATAGTTCATACTTTGCCCGAGATTTGATGGACCAAACTGGCGTTCAACACCAGCCAGAGATCCTTTTTTGGCGTAAAACGCCGGAACTGGCACCAAAACTGGAGTTAAACGCCCAAACTGGCATCCAAGCTGGCATTTAACTCTAGAAAAGGCCTATGCACGTGTAAAACTCAATGTTCAGCCCAAGCACACACTAAGTGAGCCCCCAAAGTGGATTACTGCACTATCTGCACTTAGTTACTTATTTTCTGTAATCCTTAGTAACTAGTTTAGTATAAATAGTACTTTTTACTATTGTAATCGGATCTTATGCCATTTTTCACATTGGGAGGCTGGCCACACGGCCATGCCAAGACATTTTTCTCTGAAGTATTTTCTACGGTAGAGTTTCTACACCTCATAGATTAAGGTGCGGAGCTCTGCTGTTCTTCATGAATTAATGAAAGTACTATTATTTCTCTATCAATTCACACATGTCTCTTCTCCAAGATATACTCTCGTTCTTAATTCAGTTAAGTCAGAATGAAGGGGTGACCCGTGACAATAACCCACTAGCTTCATTACTCACTTAGCCAAGATCCGCGTGCCTGACAACCACAAGCGGTCTACATGATATTCAACGTAGTCATTGAACAACAGCTGGAGTATAATCTCTTAGGCCTCTGATTTGTAATGCTTAAATTGGAAGTATGATTGTATCCAGTTTTCATAAACCTTTACACTTTGTTTGTCTTTGCTTATTGCTAATTTTGGGCTGCTAGTCTAAGTACCTGCCTCATTTTCACTCTGCTTGAATTGTATGCTGTGTCCTTGTGCTTAATAAATAAAGTTTATGAGAACTTGCTGTGAAAGTCAAGAGTGAAATCCGATGTGCAGAATAAAGTTCTAGTGTTGTAGTGGTATTTGCTAGCTAAGTTAGTTCATCAATAAGGTAAAGGGCTAAGATATCTCTTGAATTATGAGCTTGAAGTGTATTCTATGAGACTTAATGAATTAATGAAGATCCTAAAAAGAGAAAAAGAGAATGAAAAAGAAAGAAAAGAGCAAATAAAGCTAGACACCAATAGTTTAAACCTTGAGGCATATGTCTGTGGTGTTTTTGTGCAAGGATCTGCTTGGATGAGTAGGTTCTTAGGAGTGCTTCATCACTTGACAACTTGGGTTAACTAACTCGGGATTGTCAACTGAAAGTCTACTATGAAGGGCAACCTTGTCACAAAACATTTAGCAACCCAAAGAGGTGTTGGACACCATGGTCTAAGGAATGAAAATAACAAACCATGTGCCTGTGGTGTGTATGTGCTGCGGAGAGACTTGGGTGATTAAGTCCTTAGGGGTGTTTCAACACCTAGCACCTTTAACCAATTGGTTCGGGATTGTTGGCTGAAAACCTATCATAAAGTGTTGTCTCAGCACAGAACACCTAGCTACCAAAAGCAATAAGCTCTAAAGAAGGAAAGAAAACAAAAACAAAGAAGTTAAGGATCAAGAATAAGAGTCTCATAGAAAGGCAATAAAGTGAGAATTCAAGAGCATATGAGAGCCTAGAAACCAGCATGAACATGAACCTAAATTGCCATGCATGAAACTCCATGAACCAAGGATTTGAATTCTCTGAATAAGGACTTGTATCTCTTGTATTTTCATGTTCTATCACTTGCATGAGGACAAGCAAGATTTAAGTTTGGTGTTGTGATACCAGAGCATCTTGGCTAGTTTCACAAGCCATTTTTTGTTTGTTTTAGAGTAGTTTCATGCATTTCTTAGGCAAAAGTAGGTATTTGGATGAGAAACTCATGCTTGTCTTGATTCAATCAAACATTGTTAATTTTGTGCATTTTCATGAGATTTATGCAAAAAATTGTTTGATGCTATGAATGATGCATTATCTTGTGATTAAGGCAATAGTTTGATGCATTTTATTTGGTTGATGATAGGTAAGAAGAAGCTAAGAAAAGGGAAGGCAAAGAAGTAACAAGAAATCCATGAAAGGAAGCAAAGGGAAGCAACGTTGGAGCCAAAGTTGGTGCTCCAATGTTGCTGGAAACGTTGCTCCCCACAACCTGAAAGGGTCTAATTCAAACAAGAATAACTTGAGCTACAGAGCTCCAAATGAGATGATTTAAAAATCATTAGAAAGTAGGAATTCAGAGCTTTCCAAGCATATATGGCACTACATGGTGGACACAAAAATTGAGGGGGAAAACTGCCCCGAAATGTGCATAAACGAACATGGTACCAACCTGTAGTAAGGCCAGCTGACCTCTGCACCTTCGATGGAGTATAACTCAAGCTGTAAAGCTCGAAATGAAGCGCTTCCTACGGAATTAAAAAATAGACATTCAGGGCTTTCCAAAAATATATAATAGTTTGGGGTGGACAGAATGATTGAGCTTCCGAATCAGGAAATGTTCCCAGCATTTTCCACCACGTTGGTGTGCCAACGTTGCACACCGACGCCAGCGACGATGTCCCCTTCAAAGGAGCATAACTTGAGTTGCTGATGTCTAATTGAGGTGATTTCAGTTGTGTTAGAAAGCTGACATTCAGAGCTTTCCAACCATATATACTAGTCTATAGTGGGCCTAAAATTTGCAACATTGGCAAGAGGACAAAGTGATGTCCCAAGGCTTGATGTGCAACATTTAGTTTTGGAATTTAAAAATTTGGCATCCACGCGCACGTGTAGGTGAATCGCACGCATGGATGTGCGAAACGTTGGAGGCCAACGTTGTCTCAAACACTAGCCTCCAACATCCGCGATAAGATTTCAGAAATTGGAGTTGGGAATTTTGCATCAATGCGTACGCGTCAATGACGCGTATGCGTCAATGACGCATACGCGTTGACATACTTTTTCAGCCCAACCACACGTACGCGTGAATAGCAGAATGTTGGCCCTCCAACGTTGGATCAAACGTCAATCACAACAAACCAGAAACCATTTTTCAAAGGACGTTTGGTTCAATGTTTGCCCTCAAACGTGATCAACAACGTTAAGGCCAAATCAATTCCAAATTGCACCTATACAAAATATGAAATTTAGTTGCCAATTCCCATCACTAAGAATCATTCCTCATTGCTTCAATCAAGGCCAAGTCTCACATCTAAATACTTGATCCAATTGAAGATGAGAAGAGGGTTATAAATAGAAGAATTGTTGAAGATTGAATGTAGCTTTTCGGGAGGCCCTGAGGGGGCTCTGGGAGCTCAGCACTCTGTTTATTTTTCTTCTACACCTTTCCCTTTTGTTTATGTACTTTCTTTTTCTTTTACTTTCTAGCTAGACTTTTATTTTTCTGCACTCTTTTTCTCTGTAAATTGAATTGAGCTATGAACAACTAACCCCTTTCATTGGGTTAGGGAGCTCTATGTAATTCAATGGATCAGCATTAGTTTTCATTCATCTTCTTCTTTCTTTTCACTTGATTCTACTAGAAAGCTTTTGTTCTTCATCCAATTGAATAGTTATCTTGGGAAAGAAGCTATTCATAATTGGATCTCCTCGGAACCTTGGAAGAGGAATGAGGAGATCATGCTAGAAATGCTTTCTTACATTGGATTAGATTGGGGTTTGGATGGATATAGTGACATGTAATCCTACCAACACTTTGATCTATGAATTTGTATGGTATAATCAGTGACTGATGAGCGGATATTTTATATGCTTTTTGGGGTTAATTTCATATAGTTTTTAGTATGTTTTAGTTAGTTTTTAGTTTATTTTCATTAGTTTCTAGGCAAAATTCATATTTCTGGACTTTACTATGAGTTTGTGTGTTTTTCTATAGTTTCAGGTATTTTCTGTCTGAAATTGAGGGAGCTGAGCAAAAATCTGATTCAGGCTGAAAAAGGACTGCTGATGTTGTTGGATCCTGACCTCTCTGCACTCGGAATGGAATTTCTAGAGCTACAGGAGTCTAATTGATGTGCTTCCAATTGCGTTGAAAAGTAGACATCCAGGGCTTTTCAGAAATATATAATAGTCTATACTTTGTTCAAGGATAGATGATGTAAACTGGTGTTCAACGCCAGTTCCATGTTGCAGTCTGGCATCCAGCGCCAGAAACACGTTACAAGTTGTAGTTCAACGCCAGAAACAGGTTACAGCCTGGCGTTGAACGCCCAAAACAGCCCAGGCACGTGAGAAGCTTTAGTCTCAGCGCCAGCACACACCAAGTGGGTCCCAGAAGTGGATTTCTGCACTATCTATCATAGTTTACTCATTTTTTGTAAACCTAGGTTACTAGTTTAGTATTTAAACAACTTTTAGAGATTTAATTTTCATCTCATGACATTTTTAGATCTGAACTTTGTACCTTTTGACGGCATGAGTCTCTAAACTCCATTGTTGGGGGTGAGGAGCTCTGTTGTGTCTCGATGAATTAATGCAAGTATTTCTGTTTTCCATTCAAACATGCGCGTTCCTATCTAAGATATGCATTCACGCTTAATTATGGAGAAGGTGATGATTCGTGACACTCATCACCTTCCTCAATCCATGAACGTGTGTCTGACAATCACCTCCGTTCTACATCAGATTGAATGAGTATCTCTTAGATTTCTTAATCAGAATCTCCGTGGTATAAGCTAGATTGATGGCGGCATTCATGAGAATCCGGAAAGTCTAAACCTTGTCTGTGGTATTCCGAGTAGGATTCTGGGATTGGATGGCTGTGACGAACTTCAAACTCGCGAGTGCTGGGCGTAGTGATAGACGCAAAAGGATAGTAAATCTTATTCCTGTACGATTGAGAACCTGCAGATGATTAGCCGTGCGGTGACAGCTCACCTGGACCCTTTTCACTGAAAGGAAGGATGGTAGCCATTGACAACGGTGATCCACCAACACACAGCTTGCCATAGGAGGACGTGCGTGCGTGAACAAGAAGACAGAGGAAAGCAAAATTTCAGAAAACAAAGCATCTCCAAAACTCCAACATATTCTCCATTACTGCATACAAGTATAATTTGTGTTCTGCCCTTTTTACTTTTTACAATTCAAACTAAAAATTATTATTGATATTATATCCTGACTAAGAGTTACGAGATAACCATAGCTTGCTTCAAGCCAACAATCTCCGTGGGATTGACCCTTACTCATGTAAGGTATTACTTGGACGACCCAGTGCACTTGCTGTTTAGTTGTGCGAAGTTGTAAGAGAGTAATGTGAACATTGACATCACAATTTCGTGCACCAAGTTTTTGGCGCCGTTGCCGGGGATTGTTTGAGTTTGAACAACTGACGGTGAATCTTGTTGCTTAGATTAGGAAATTTTTGTCTTTTGGGTCAGATTCTTTTATTTTCTTTTCAAAATCTTCTTTTTCAAAAATAATTTTTCTATTAAATCTTGTGCCAAACTTTAAGTTTGGTGTTTTCTTGTTGATTTTCCTTTGTTTTTCGAAAATTTTCTTCATGTTCTTGTGAGTCTTCAAGGCGTTCTTGAGTTTTCCCTGTGTCTTGATCTTAAAATTTTTAAGTTTGGTGTTCCTTGGTGTTTTTGGTGTTTTCCTTTCGAAAAAGGACTGCAGATGCTGTTGGATTATGACCTCCCTGCACTTAAAATGGATTTTTTAGAGCTATAGAAACCCAATTGGTGCGCTCTTAATTGCGTTGGAAAGTAGACATCCTGGGATTTTCAGAAATATATAATAGTCCATACTTTGCCCAAG
>NC_029793.2:63015612-63016904 GCF_000816755.2 Arachis ipaensis
TTCAAAACTTCCTAACCACTTTCTCTCTCCTTATTTTTTCGAAAATCTTCACCCATTTTTATTTATTTTATTTTAATTTATTTTATTTTCGAAATAAATAAAAATATTTCTTCTCTATTTTACATCATCTCCCTTTTTCCATGATGGATCTAAGTGGAACTGAACAGTCCAGAAGGACTCTGGGGTCTTATGCTAACCCCACTGCTGCTTCATATGGGAGTAGTATCAGTATACGCTCCATTGGAGTCAGTAGCTTTGAGCTGAATCCTCAGCTCATTATCATGGTGCAGCAAAGCTGCCAGTATTCCGGTCTTCCACAGGAAGAACCTACAGAGATTCTGGCACAGTTTTTACAAATTGCTGACACAGTACATGATAAGAAAGTAGATCAGGATGTCTACAGATTATTACTGTTTCCATTTGCTGTAAAAGACCAAGCCAAGAGGTGGTTAAATAACCAACCTAAGGCTAGCATAAAGACATGAAAACAGCTGACAGAGAAATTCCTGAATCAATACTTTCCTCCAAAACGAATGACACAGCTAAGGCTGGACATCCAAGGCTTTAAACAAGGAGATAATGAATCTCTTTATGATGCCTGGGAGAGATACAGAGAGATGCTAAGAAAATGCCCCTCTGAAATGTTTTTAGAGTGGGTTCAGTTAGACATCTTCTATTATGGGCTTGCAGAAAGAGCTCAGATGTCTCTAGATTACTCAGCTGGTGGATCTATCCACATGAGAAAGACAATAAAAGAAGCTTAAGAGCTCATTGATACAGTTGCCAGAAATCAGCATCTGTACCTAAGCAGCGAATCTTCCATGAAAGAAGAGGCTAAAATAGTGACTATTGAACCCAGTCCTGTTGAACAAGCTACTGAATTCAATCAGCAATTGGACTTTCTAACACAGCAGTTAGCCAAATTCAAAGATAGACTACAAGTGACAAGGATGGCTAATATAAATATGGAAGAACAATTGAAGCAAACAAAGCAGCAGCTGTCAAAACAAATAACAGAAGAATGCCAAGCAGTTTAATTAAGAACTGAGAAAACATTAAATACCCCACCTCAGAGCAGCAGGAAGCCAAGAAATGAGCAAACCACCCAAAATCCATCTGAGGACAGTAAGAGCCCAGAGAAAGATAATTCTGGCATTAAAATGCCAGAAATTGGGTGGAAGGCTGGCGCTGAACGCCCAGACTATGCTCAGGACTGGCATTCAACGCCAGAAACAAGCAAGGAACTGGCGTTGAACGCCCAAAAGAAGCACAGTTCTGGCGTTCAGACACCA
>NC_029793.2:63018419-63030280 GCF_000816755.2 Arachis ipaensis
GTTCAGTTAGACATCTTCTATTATGGGCTTGCAGAAAGAGCTCAGATGTCTCTAGATTACTCAGCTGGTGGATCTATCCACATGAGAAAGACAATAAAAGAAGCTTAAGAGCTCATTGATACAGTTGCCAGAAATCAGCATCTGTACCTAAGCAGCGAATCTTCCATGAAAGAAGAGTCTAAAACAGTGACTACTGAACCCAGTCCTACTGAACAGGCTACTGAATTCAATCAGCAATTGGACTTTCTAACACAGCAGTTAGCCAAATTCAAAGATAGACTACAAGTGACAAGGATGGCTAATATAAATATGGAAGAACAATTGAAGCAAACAAAGCAGCAGCTGTCAAAACAAATAACAGAAGAATGCCAAGCAGTTTAATTAAGAACTGAGAAAACATTAAATACCCCACCTCAGAGCAGCAGGAAGCCAAGAAATGAGCAAACCACCCAAAATCCATCTGAGGACAGTAAGAGCCCAGAGAAAGATAATTCTGGCATTAAAATGCCAGAAATTGGGTGGAAGGCTGGCGCTGAACGCCCAGACTATGCTCAGGACTGGCATTCAACGCCAGAAACAAGCAAGGAACTAGCATTGAACGCCCAAAAGAAGCACAGTTCTGGCGTTCAGACGCCAGGAACAGATGAGGAGTTAGCGTCTAACGTCACTCCAGCTTCTAACTCTGGTACTCAAATGCCAGTGAGGGATCAGACACACAAAAGTGCTGATGACAACCCCTCTAAAAAGGCTTCTTCAACCATTTCTGTAGGAAATAAACCTGCAGCAACCAAGGTTGAGGAATATAAAACCAAGATACCTTATCCTCAAAAACTCCGCCAAGAGGAGCAGGATAAGCAATTTGCTCGCTTTGCAGATTATCTCAGGACTCTTGAAATTAAGATTCCGTTTGCAGAGGCACTTGAGCAAATACCTTCTTATGCCAAGTTCATGAAAGAAATCTTAAGTCATAAGAAGGATTGGAGAGAAACTGAAAGAGTTCTCCTCACTGAAGAATGTAGTGCAGTCATTCTGAAAAGCTTTCCTGAAAAGCTTAAATATCCCGGAAGCTTTCTGATACCATGCATATTAGAGGGTAATTGCACCAAGACAGCCCTATGTGATCTTGGGGCAAGCATCAACCTAATACCTGCATCCACCATCAGGAAGCTTGGTTTAACTGAAGACGTTAAACCAACCCGGATATGTCTCCAACTTGCTGATGGCTCCATTAAATACCCATCAGGCGTGATTGAGGACATGATTGTTAGGGTTGGGCCATTCGCCTTTCCCACTAGAGTGGTTCAACCACAGAGGCGGCTAAATCCAGCTATGAAGGAAGTGGTGTAGAACGAGGTCACTAAATTACTGGAGGCTGGGATTATTTATCCTATTTCTGATAGCCCCTAGGTGAGTCCTGTTCAAGTTGTCCCTAAAAAGGGAGGCATGATAGTGGTTCATAATGAAAAAAATGAACTGGTTCCTACAAGAACAGTTACAGGGTGGCGCATGTGTATTGATCACAGAAGGCTCAATACAGCCACCAGAAAGGATCATTTTCCTTTACCATTCATAGACCAGATGCTAGAAAGACTAGCAGGTCATAATTATTACTGCTTTTTGGATGGCTATTTAGGCTACAACCAAATTGCAATAGATCCCCAGGATCAAGAGAAAACCGCATTCACATGTCCATCAGGAGTATTTGCTTACAGAAGGATGCCTTTTGGGCTGTGTAATGCGCCTGCAACCTTTCAGAGATGCATGCTCTCTATTTTCTCTGATATGGTGGAAAAATTTTTGGAAGTCTTCATGGATGACTTCTCAGTACACTACAAGAAAAACACCCATTCAGGTACACTTGAAAAGTGTAGCCAAAAGTGAAAAAAAATGATGCCTTAGGCTACGGCTACGCTTTTTGGGGTGATTCCTATTCGGCCGTTGCCTATTCTCAAAGGCTACGCTTTTCTGCACCAAGGGCTACGCTTTTGGCGTTTAGGAATAGGCTACGCTTTTCAAGCGATGCTGTCTAGGACCAAAGGCTACGCTTTTCAGCTTTCATTCTTCCAGAATAGGCTACGCTTTTCAACGCTACTGCATCACTTGTAAAGCGTAGCCACATTGTATACCATGGCTACTTTTTATAAGCGTAGCCTTAGCTCCTTCTTTTTTTTATATACTATAGCTACTGTATATAAGTGTAGCCTTAGGTCTCAATTTTTTTTTATATACTATAGCTACTGTATATAAGTGTAGCCTTAGGTCTTATTTTTTTTTTCTGTATATATATATATATATATATATATATGTATTATCAATACAACATAATAGTTAATATGATTACATGTATAATAATTCTGCATTTTTATTTAAATGAGTTGAATATTATAAAATAAAAATAAATACATAATTATACTAAATAATTTCTTTAAATAATACCAAAATAACCATAATATCACTTAAAATTTACTACTTCAAGATGCAAAGCTGACACTTCTGTTTCTGACTGTGAAAGTAGAGAACTTAAAATGAATATACAAATATACAAGCGAAACAAATTTGCAGCACATGACAAGTATTCACACTATGTGGGCTTGCCACAAGGAAGAAACGGTGTTACTGCCTGCTATCAAATACAGTTTATGGACATGCTGTTTAAATTGCATTACAATGTGACCCATTATTTCTTTTATATTTTGAGTTGAAGATAAAGAGAAAATACAGAGTTAGGAGGAAGAGGTCATTCAATCACCGACAGTGGCACATACTCCACATTGACAGTGATTAACTAGACTTGCTAACTGTAACTGATCTTAGGTTGCAAACTGCAACCAACACTCACCAAAGATACCAAATAAATTAACAGTCCTATAAATAATGAATTCCTCATATACACATCAATGGACCATAATTTTTTAATGTGTTGGGTAGACAACAGTTTAATACTAGACAATAAGAGCATGTTAGGACACAATAATTCAACAAGAACACTGAAGGATAACTGAATAAGGCATCAGTCAAACTAAATGGGTGAAAAGAAAACCTGCTCATTTATTTCATCATATTTCTTCTCAGCGTCATTTCTTGCTTTCTCAAGCAATTTCTTCTACTCTTCCCACTTAGCCTTCAGTTGACTCTGCAAAACACAAATATGCAAACAGGGTGAATTATCGGTACATCTATCCAGAAAATCAAACAAACCAAAATTCCAGTAAATGGGAAAGAATATATAAAGTAAGTAGACAAAGTGTAAAACAAACTGACAAATGCAATAGTAAACCACGTGGCTTATAGGGAAATCCCAGTGCAAGAAGAAATGAAAAATCCAACTGAACTAGCACTATCAAATAATCACTAGACACACTGCAAGTTTCATACTGCTAGTATAGCATGAACAAAAACAGCATCCACTTCACCCTGTCATCATAGTTACACATTTACACAATCAAGCCCATAATATCCAAATAGCCAATCACATGAAAAAGAAGTTAGCTCTTTTCATTGCCTTGGGACATTGCATTATTTAGATGGCATTTGAAATACTAACATCAGAAACATCAGAAAATACTTCTCCAAAAGGACTTTGTACAACAGCAATAAAGGCATACCTTGGGATAACTGGAGCAAGAATAAGTGCAGGATTTTGGGAGAATGCAACAGTTTCCGAAGCTGCAGCTACCTTGGCAGCATTTTGATTCAAGACAAGAGCTACTGAAATAGCTCCTCCTCCTCCATTCAGGACAGTAAAAAATGTTGTGATAACAAAGCAGCATCTTTTGATAAGTTATTGCAGGTTAAAGATAATAGGAATAATAACTGCAGCACTACCGAGCTTCATAGTATTTTGTTTCCTTTTAATGAACTAAATAGTGCTAATAAGGGAAAAAATTGCTAACATTCCTATCATTTTATATTAACTTTGCCTATTAAAGTAGTTTTCTGTGCAGAAACATTAGACTTGCTTACCGGTCTTTTGTATAATTAATGAGTTGTACAGTAACTTCAGTTTGGTTGTCAATCGCTTGTCTGATTTTTTTTTCACAGTTGCTGAATCTGTTTCAAGTCCTTGAAGAAAACTGAATGACCAAGGAGTATCCAAGTTAAAGATAAACTTGACATAGATAATTTCCAGTTAAATCAACCTCTCGAATAAAATTTTATAATATTCTAAGATAAAATGTAGAATTTTGTGGAAGTGTAGAATATATATGAGGTGTGAACCAACAAAGTGTCAATATAATCAGAAAAGGAAGTTCACCTATGTTTCCATTTCTGTTGTTATTGAACATAGATCAAATTTGATATCTGTCTTTTGCATGTACAAAGCAAATGCTTGCAAGTTATGGATATCTGTCATTATGATATGCTGAACTCCAAGATATTGAACCTATTATATACAAAAGAAATCATAATTGAAAAGTTCACTCCCTCTCAATTACAAACACAACATTTTGCAATCTTGATGTTAATATTCTCATCCCAACTATCAGCAGCGTATTGTAACACTGTCATACCAGAATTATTTACCAATTCAAGATCATTTTTTGAAATCAATTCTACTAAATACTCCACAAAACCAGTAGATACAAGGAATATAGGATAACTCGATGTAACATTTGTACCTTAGAAGATGAAGAATCGAAGACCCAACCTCCTTCATCAGTATCTAGAGATGTCAGATTACCTTCTTTATTCAGAACATGCAAACCATGTCCTATTATACAATAAAGGGGTTAACTTATGATAAGAACAAATAACAAAAGTTCTTTTAATTTTTGGACAACAATTGCAATAAATTGAAATAGCAAAAAATTGTTGTAACGCATAAGAACATCAGTAGAAATGGAAATTAAGAAGAGAAGAAAAAAATGAATGAAAAATTAAAGGAAAAAATTAATCAAGAAAAAAATTATGGCCTGCTAATCTCTGTTAGGATGCAAAAGATTCCTAATGAACTGAGCCAGCAACTGAAGATAAGAACAAACCTGAATTTTCTGACGTGCTTCCTTGTGCACTTGAAACTGGATTTGCTCCCTCCATATATAATATTTGACATACCTTTAAACAAAAGATGAAGTAAGAGGTTAAGACATAAAACAAGAAGAAGCAAGAGTGTAATACTCCAGAATCCCCAATTTTTAGCCGAACTAGCACATAGCAAAGCTGACTTTACAATCTGACTGGGCAGAACAAGTCCTTTTCCATCAACACATCATTTCTCATTATAGTAATCCATTGACTCCTCAGCAGTTGTTGAGAAATGCAACACATTTAATTTGCCAAATCTAAGTAAAACTGAGCAACATAAAGAGAAAGATGGAGTAAATGTAAAGCAGGTTCATTAAATTTAGAAGAAAATGTTTAGATACTACTCACCTTTAAGAATATGAAATCCATTTTCAAAATACTGTACAGAATCTTCACATGTAAAAAAAACCCCTTTCAATCGCAGGAATTCTAAGCTGTAATCTCATTCTTGTAAACTCATCCCTTCGCCTTTCCTAAACACGGCAGCTGAATAGGCAATCAATTAAAACTAGAACCTTAATCATCAGCAATAAATTCTAATCATAAGAGTTGAATCCAAAATCAAATTCAAATAGAAACCCCAATCACAGATTTTTGAAGTCAAACAGGACGCAAGAACATAAATAGCAAGAGAGATAGAGAGAGACCTGGTGACCGGAGAGTTGGTGAACTGCGGTCCGGCAAACATCTCCGGCTTTCTTGAAAGGTCAAAATTGGCCATAAGAATTAAGAACGTAAAGCAAACAGAACCTTTTTTTTCAAACTCTGCAACCAAGATTACGGGCACTGATGTTACAATTTTATAGCCCTTTACAACAATTACAGCAGCATCAACTGTAAATTTTACTGCAGCTAGAATTGCAACCACAAATCCAAACCATGATGGGACAAATAAAATTTTTCTTCAACAAACCATTTAATTTTGTAACAAATTAATTAAATTCATAAATTTAGAAGCAATCCTCCAGCACCGTTGATTACCCTAAACACAGAATTGGGTATTGGATGGAATCAAAACTATTCAAGTGTTTAGAAAATTTTCGTGATCAAATGGTAAAAAAGAATGTCTTGGCCTCAGATGCCGTGAACAAAACACCAAACAAATTACTCGAATCTAATTAACTAAATACAGTTCAATACAAATGTCACCTGAAAAATAAATAAACATCTTAAAATGTCACCCAAACCAAATACGATTTCAGCTCAAAAATGGCGTATCTGGCTCATGCGTTACTCTCAAATTTCAACATTCTAATTGAAATACAAGAAATAAACAAGACCATAGTTGTTGTGTTTGTGATTACAGAGCAGAAATCAGTTACTAAAATTGGAACCCTAAACCCCTCAAATTTCAGAATCAAATGAAAATTAATACATACCTAATCGATGACGTGAGCACAGAGAGGTAGACGAGAAGTGCAGAGATCGACGACAGTATAGGCGGCGCGCGACGATCAGTGCAGGAGGGCGAAGAGGAGCGACGGTCAGTGGTTAGTGGTGAGTGGTGTGTGGCGGTGAGTGGTGAGTGGGGGTGAGTGGTGACTGGGGTGCGATCTTCGCGATGGTGAGAGTTTTCGATTCGCGTGATGCAGGAGGATTTTCTGAAAGGGTTTTCTTTGCGCGGTGAATGGTGACTCTTGGAGGGTTTTCTTCTCTGAAAGGTGAAAGGGTGATGACGAGCTGAGTGTGAGCTAAGGGTTTTCTTCTCTGAGTGTGAGCTGAGTTTGAGCTGAGGGTTTTCTTCTCTGAACCCTTCACTGAGAAAAGCAAGCGTAAGGAAGAAGAAAATAACCCTTCATTCGAGACCACTGCAAACAGAAGAAGCAGCGAAAACACCGATCACTCTTGGTTTTCTTCTCTGAAAGGTGAAAGGTGAAAGGTGAAAGGGTTTTCTTCTCTTGGAGGGAAAATTTTCACTAAGTGTGAGCTGAGTATGCGTCCTTACGCCAGGAAAAAATTAAGAGGGAAAAAATTCACTCAGTGTCAAATTTTTTGCTCTAGATACATTAGGCATCACTTTTAAAATGCACCCAAAACTTAACAAATAGGCTACCCTTTAAAAGCGTCCTCTTTGATACGAAAAGTGAACCTATAGATATCAACCTACGGCTACGCTTTATAAGTAATTTCTAAAATACCTAAGGCTACACTTTTTAAATGATGCTACAATTGTGTATCCTTTTCTCTTATAAAAAGGCAACATGGAGAAAAGCGTAGCCTATTCATAGAATAGGCTACGCTTTTCAAATGTAGCTTAAAAAAAGTGTGGCTGAATGGGTATTTTTCTTGTAGTGGTATATGGAGACTCATTCAGCTCCTGCCTTGATCAACTGACAATGGTTTTGAAAAGATGCCAAGAGACCAACCTGGTTTTAAACTGGGAAAAATGTCACTTTATGGTGACTGAAGGGATTGTCCTTGGGCATAAAATTTCAAACAAGGGAATAGAGGTGGATCAAGCTAAAATAGAGGTAATTGAAAAATTACCACCACCTGCCAATGTTAAGGCAATTAGAAGCTTTCTGGGGCATGCAGGATTCTATAGGAGGTTTATAAAGGATTTTTCAAAAATTGCAAAACCTCTAAGCAACCTGCTAGCTGCTGACACGCCATTTGTGTTTGACACAGAGTGCCTGCAAGCATTTGAAACTCTGAAAGCTAAACTGATCACAGCACCAGTTATCTCTGCACCAGACTGGACATTACCATTCGAATTAATGTGTGATGCTAGTGATCACGCCATTGGTGCAGTGCTGGGGCAGAGGCATGACAAGCTTCTTCATGTCATTTATTATGCTAGCCGTGTTTTGAATGATGCCCAGAAAAATTACACAACCACAGAAAAAGAATTGCTTGCAGTGGTTTATGCCATTGACAAGTTTAGATCATACTTAGTAGGATCAAAAGTGATTGTGTACACAGATCATGCTGCTCTTAAATATCTACTCACAAAGCAGGATTCAAAACCCAGACTCATAAGATGGGTGTTGCTTCTGCAAGAGTTTGATATAGAAATAAGAAACAGAAAAGGGACAGAGAACCAAGTGGCTGACCATTTGTCCCGGATAGAACCAGTGGAAGGGGCGTCCTCCCCCTCTATTGAGATCTCTGAAACCTTCCCGGATGAGCATTTGTTCGCCATTCAGGAATTACCATGGTTTGCAGACATTGCAAACTACAAAGCTGCAAGGTTCATTCCCAAGGAGTACAGCAGGCAACAAAAGAAAAAATTAATTACTGATGCAAAGTACTACTTGTGGGATGAACCCTATCTCTTTAAGAGATGTGCAGATGGCATAATCCGTAGGTGTGTGCCTAAGGAAGAAGCACAAAGGATCTTATGGCATTGCCATGGGTCATAATATGGAGGTCATTTCGGAAGTGAGCGAACAGCCACCAAGGTCCTCCAATGTGGTTTCTACTGGCCTACACTTTACAGAGATTCCCGAGAGTTTGTACGTAACTGTGACAGTTGCCAGAGAGCTGGTAATTTGCCTCTCAGTTATGCCATGCCTCAATAAGGAATCTTGGAGATTGAGCTATTTGACGTATGGGGTATTGATTTCATGGGGCCTTTCCCACCATCACACTCAAACACTTATATTCTGGTGGCAGTTGACTATGTATCAAAATGGGTTGAGGCCATTTCCACACCCACCAATGATACTAAAACAGTACTGAAATTCCTCCAGAAATATATATTCAGCAGATTTGGTGTCCCTAGGGTACTAATCAGTGATGGGGGCACTCACTTCTGCAACAAACAGCTTTACTCCGCCATGGTTCGGTATCGGATTCACCACAAGGTGGCAACTCCATATCATCCATAGACAAATGGGCAAGCTGAAGTCTCTAACAGAGAACTGAAAAGAATCCTGGAACGGACTGTAAGTACCCGTAGAAAGGATTGGGCACGAAGCATGGATGATGCTCTGTGGGCTTACAGAACAGCATTCAAGACTCCTATAGGAACCTCTCCATACCAACTTGTGTATGGTAAGGCTTGTCACTTGGCCGTGGAACTGGAACATAAGGCCTACTGGGCAACCAGATTCCTAAACTTTGATGCCAAATTAGCTGGAGAAAAAAGATTGCTCCAGCTGAATGAGCTTGAGGAATTCAGATTCACTGCTTTCAAAAATGCCAAGCTGTATAAAGAAAAATAAAAAAGGTGGCATGACAGAAGGCTGTCATCTAGAGTCTTTGAACCAGGACAAAAGGTTCTGCTATTTAACTCTAGGCTCAGGCTATTCCCCGGAAAATTGAAATCCCGGTGGAGGGGACCATATGTGATTACAAGTGTATCACCATATGGTTATGTGGAGCTTCAAGACATTGATTCTGATAAGAAGTTCATTGTTAATGGACAGATAATCAAGCATTATCTTGAAGGCAATGTTGAGCAAGAGTGCTCAAGGCTGAGGCTAGATTAAAAACTCAGCAAGGTCCAGCTAAAGACAATAAAGAAGCGGTTGCTGGGACGCAACCCAGCCATGGGGCATCACTTCCTCTAAGCATTTTGCCCTATTCTTGATTTTATTTGTTTATATAAAGTTCATTGATACTAAGGTAAAAAGTCAATTGTATAAGTTTACAGGGTTACAAAAGGATTCTGCACACAAAACAGAGAAAAAGAGCTCACTGGCAAGAAAACGCCAGTAAGAGTCTGTTTTGGGCGTTCAACGCCCAAAAGAAGCATCCACTGGGCGTTGAACGCCAGTAAGGATAGCCATCTGGGCGTTAAACGCCAGAAAGAAGCATCTTCTGGGCGTTTAACGCCAGATTTACAGCGTCCTGGGCATTCAGAAAAACGCCCAGTGACAAAGGAGTTCCTGGCGTTCAACGCCAGAAAGAAGCAACAGCTGGGCGTTGAACGCCTAGGAGAAGCAGCAGTTGGGCGTTGAACGCCCAAAACATGCAGCATTTGGGCGTTCAAACGCCAGGATGGTGGGGAGGAGGTAATTTTGTTTTTACTTCATATTTTTCATTTTAATTTTAATTTTCATCTTTCAATTCATGATTTCTTGCATAAACATGTTACAAACCCTGATTTTTAAAATCCCTAATTTCTAAAAACCCTACTTTAAAAATATCAAATGTATCTTAATCCATAAGCACAAATCCTTTTTTCAATCCAATTCAACTCTTTTTCAAAATTTTCAAAACAAATCTATCTCTTTTCATTCAAAAATCTTTTCAACTAATCAATATCTTTTTCAAATCTCCATATTATCTTTTTCAAAAATCCAAATTTATCTTTTTCAAATATCCTTCATATCTTCTCAATTTTAAATTATATCTTTTCTTATCATACTTATTTCTTTTTAAATCATATCTTCTATCTTATCTTTCTCCTTATTTTCGAGAACCCACCCCCCTTCCCTTTTCAAAAGACATTCGGCCTCCCTCCTCTCATCCACCATTCAACACTAGCTCTCCTTCTATTCCCTCTCCTTTCGTTTCTTTTGCTTGAGGACAAGTAAAGCTCTAAGTTTGATGTGTTTATCCATGATCACTAAACCATACCCACTAAGATCATGGCTCCCAAAGGAAAACAACCCACTCCAAGAGGCAAGAAAGAGAGTATTCCAAAACCACTTTGGAATCAAGGGAGGTTCTTAACCAAAGAACATTCAGACCATTACTACAAAATAATGGGTCTAAGATCAGTGATCCCGGAAGTCAAGTTCGATCTGAAAGAAGATGAATATCCGGAGATCCAAGAGCAGATTCGAAACAGGAACTGGGAAGTCCTAGCTAATCCTGAAACGAAAGTGGGAAGGAATATGGTTCAGGAATTCTATGCTAATCTGTGGCAAACAGACAGGCAGAGAATATCTGGAACTGCCCTCTATGACTATCGAACTTTGGTCAGAGGAAAGATTGTTCACATCCACCCTGACAAAATCAAGGAGATCTTTAAGCTACCTCAGCTGAAAGATGACCCAGACTCCTTCAATAGGAGAATGATGAGAATAAACAAGGGCCTGGATAAGATTCTAGAGGATATATGCATCCCTGGAGCCAGGTGGACCACCAGCAGCAAGGGTGTCCCAAATCAACTCAAGAGAGAAGATCTCAAACCAGTCGCCAGAGGATGGCTGGACTTCATTGGGCATTCTATATTGTCCACAAGCTACCGTTCTGAAGTCACTGTTAAAAGAGCAGAAATGATCCATTGCATTATGTTAGGAAAAGAAGTAGAAGTTCATCAACTGATTCTATCTGAATTTTACATACTTGCTAACAAGAACTCCAAGGATGCCAGGTTGGCTTATCCAAGCTTAATCTCTATGCTCTGCAAAGATGCTGGAGTAAAGATGGGTATAACAGAGTATATCTCAGTGGAGCAACCAATCATTAAAATCACAATGGAAAAACAACAAATGCAGGATGACCACACCAAGAGGAAGGCGCAAGAATTCCTCCCAGAAGTCCCTCAATTTGAATATTGGGAATAACTTGAAGCATCTGTTACCAAGTTGCAAGAATCTATGGACCAAATAAAGGAAGAAATCAAAACAGTATGCTCTGCAAACTGCTCAGGGAACAAGAAGAGCAAGGGTGTGACTTAAAGGAACTGAAGCGTCAGACGTCAGAAGTTGAAGGACCAAGCACCCCACAGAGTAGAGGAACATCCACTTCCTAAGCTCAAGGTTGTTGAGTTCTAATCTTAGCCTTAACCCTGTGATAATTGCTCTTATTTGTGCTTTACCTTAGAAGTTACGTATAAGTAGTAGTAATTAGTATCTATATTTTGATTTTATCTCCAATTAAGCTATAATTTATTTTTCTCATCATCATTAAACATGAATAAAATAGAAGATTTTCTTTAG
>NC_029793.2:63030522-63037949 GCF_000816755.2 Arachis ipaensis
ACCTGGTCTAAGCGGCTAAACCAAGCTGTCCCTAACCATGTGCTTGTGGCGTGAAGGTGTCAAGTGAAAACTTGAGACTGAGCAGTTAAAGTCAAGGTCCAAAGCAAAAAGAAGAGTGTGCTTAAGAACCCTGGACACCTCTAATTGGGGACTTTAACAAAGCTGAGTCACAATCTGAAAAGGTTCACCCAATTATGTGTCTGTGGCATTTATGTATCCGGTGGTAATACTGGAAAACAAAGTGTTTAGGGCCACGGCCAAGACTCATACAAGTAGCTGTGTTCAAGAATCAACATACTGAACTAGGAGAATTAAATAACATTATCTAAATTCTAAGTTCCTATAGATGCCAATCATTCTGAGCTTCAATGGATAAAGTGAGATGCCAAAACTATTCGGAAGCAAAAAGCTACTAGCCCCGCTCATTTAATTAGAATCTGAGCTTCACTCAAAAACTCTGAGATATTATTGTTTCTTGACTCATTTGTATTCTATTTTATTTTTCTAGTTGCTTGGGGACAAGCAACAGTTCAAGTTTGGTGTTGTGATGAGCGGATATTTTATACGCTTTTTGGGGTTAATTTCATATAGTTTTTAGTATGTTTTAGTTAGTTTTTAGTTTATTTTCATTAGTTTCTAGGAAAAATTCATATTTCTTCCACAAGCTACCGTTCTGAAGTCACTGTTAAAAGAGCAGAAATGATCCATTGCATTATGTTAGGAAAAGAAGTAGAAGTTCATCAACTGATTCTATCTGAATTTTACATACTTGCTAACAAGAACTCCAAGGATGCCAGGTTGGCTTATCCAAGCTTAATCTCTATGCTCTGCAAAGATGCTGGAGTAAAGATGGGTATAACAGAGTATATCTCAGTGGAGCAACCAATCATTAAAATCACAATGGAAAAACAACAAATGCAGGATGACCACACCAAGAGGAAGGCGCAAGAATTCCTCCCAGAAGTCCCTCAATTTGAATATTGGGAATAACTTGAAGCATCTGTTACCAAGTTGCAAGAATCTATGGACCAAATAAAGGAAGTTCTGGACTTTACTATGAGTTTGTGTGTCTTTCTGTAATTTCAAGTATTTTCTGGCTGAAATTGAGGGAGCTGAGCAAAAATCTGATTCAGGCTGAAAAAGTACTGCTGATGCTGTTGGATCCTGACCTCTCTGCACTCGGAATGAAACTTCTGGAGCTACAAGAGTCCAATTGACGCGCTTCCAATTGCGTTGGCAATTAAACATCCAGGGCTTTCCAGCAATATATAATAGTCCATACTTTGCTCAAGGATAGATGATGTAAGATGGCATTCAACGCCAGTTCCATGTTGCAGTCTGGCGTCCAGCGCCAGAAACACGTTATAAGTTGGAGTTCAATGCCAGAAACAGGTTACAGCCTGGCGTTGAACGCCCAAAACAGCCCAGGCACGTGAGAAGCTTTAGTCTCAGCCCCAGCACACACCAAGTGGGCCCCAGAAGTGGATTTCTGCACTATCTATCATAGTTTACTCATTTTCTGCAAACCTAGGTTACTAGTTTAGTATTTAAACAACTTTTAGAGTTTAATCTCATGACATTTTTAGATCTGAACTTTGTACCTTTTGATGGCATGAGTCTCTAAACTCCATTGTTGGGGGTGAGGAGCACTGCTGTGTCTCGATGAATTAATGCAAGTATTTCTGTTTTCCATTTAAACATGCGCGTTCCTATCTAAGATATCCATTCACGCTTAATTATGGAGAAGGTGATGATTCATGACACTCATCACCTTCCTCAATCCATGAACGTGTGTCTGACAATCACCTCCGTTCTACATCAGATTGAATGAGTATCTCTTAGATTCCTTAATCAGAATCTCATGGTATAAGCAAGATTGATGGCGGCATTCATGAGAATCCGGAAAGTCTAAACCTTGTCTGTGGTATTCCGAGTAGGATTCTGGGATTGGATGGCTGTGACGAACTTCAAACTCGCGAGTGTTGGGCGTAGTGACAGACGCAAAAGGATAGTAAATCCTATTCCGGTACAATTGAGAACCTGCAGATGATTAGCCGTGCAGTGACAGCGCACCTGGACCCTTTTCACTGAAAGGAAGAATGGTAGCCATTGACAACGGTGATCCACTAACACACAGCTTGCCATAGGAGGACGTGCGTGTGTGAACAATAAGACAGAGGAAAGCAGAATTTCAGAAGACAAAGCATCTCCAAAACTCCAACATATTCTCCATTACTGCATACAAGTATAATTTGTGTTCTGCCCTTTTTACTTTTTACAATTCAAACTAAAAATTATTATTGATATTATATCCTGACTAAGAGTTACGAGATAACCATAGCTTGCTTCAAGCCAACAATCTCCGTGGGATCGACCCTTACTCACGTAAGGTATTACTTGGATGACCCAGTGCACTTGCTGGTTAGTTGTGCGAAGTTGTAAGAGAGTAATGTGAACATTGACATCACAATTTTGTGCACCAGTGACCAAACTTTATCTCTTCCCATGAGCACTTAAATCAAGGAATTAGGCAATTGTTCATGCTTAGAGAGATTGGTGAGCCAAGGAATTGGGATCCAATCACTTAAGATTGTCAAGGAGATCAATGAATGCATTGATTGCGGAAGAGATGAAAATGAATTTGATCCGGAGAATTATACATCTCCTGACCCCAATGATTCCCCCCTATGATCTTACCCATTCTATTTACTTAGTGCTCTTTAATTTCGTGCTTAATCACCATTCCCATTTACTTTCCAGCAATTTTAGATTCTGTCGTTTAGTTTCCTGCAATTTAATTTCTGCCATTTAATCTCTTGCAATTTAAGTTTCTCGCCAATTTTATTCTCTGCAATTCCCAATTCAATTCCGATTTCGCTCAACTAACATAATTCTCCAATTAACATTGCTCGATCTACCAATCCCTGTGGGATTCGACCTCACTCTACAGTGAGTTTTTACTTGACGATAATTTGGTGCACTTGCCGGTAGGAAATTTGTGAGAGACAAATTCCCGTGAATCAAGTTTATGGCGCCGTTGCCGGGGATTGGTTTTGTATTGACAATAATTAAATTGGAGGATAACTAGATTGAGCAATTTTTCTTTTCTTTTGTTAATAATTTTTGTTTTAGTTTGTTACTGCTATTTTCTACACTTTGAGTTATTTTTCTTTGTTCATTTACTTTTTAGCACACTAACCACTAGCTGTTTGTGATATTGCCTCACTATGAAAATTTCAATGTCTTTTGGTGATTATTGTTTGAAACAGAGCCGTTTGCAAGAAAGAAAGGAGCATCCAATGTCTTTTGGTGACTATTGTTTGAGACAGGGCATCTTGCAAGAAAGAAGGAAGCATCCTTCATATTCTGGTCAATCAAAATTCAAGAGAAACTTCTCACCACCATAGAATGATTCATGTTATTATGCTCATGGTGGGTGGGAGCATCAAGAAGCTGAAATAGGGTACTTTCCAGAGCCACAAAATGGTCCATATTTTGGTGAAATTGATTACTACTCAAGTTGTGGCTGGGAAGATAAAAATAAAAGCAATTTCACTCATTCATACCCCATTCATCAACAGCCATCACCTCCTAATTATCCAACCTCACCTCCTAGTTTTACATGTCCAAATTCTTCATTATTTGAGTATGCCTCAGCATAACATTCCTTCCCAGACCCATACAATTCATTCCACCACTCACAAAATTCATTCCACTACACACAAAATTCCTTTCACGGTTCACAAAACTCATTTCATTACCCACAAGAGCCATACCACTTTCAGAACACACAACCACAAAACAACCAACTCCATTCACAAGCCAATCAGCCTCAACACCCCACTTCTAACCAACTATCACCACATGATGATGACAGAATGTACAAAATGGAAGCTATGCTTGCAAACCTTTGCAAAGAGTTTGATGACATGAAAAAATTCTGGGAACAAGTAAGATCCAATTTGCAAAATCAAGATGCTGCTACTCAGAAACTTAAAGCACAAATTGAATACTTATCCAAGCAAGCTCCCGGCCACAGTTCCGGTAATGCCACCAAGACAAGTACAAGGGAAGAATCAGAAGAACAAGAAAAAAAGGCATTCATACCAAGTGGGATTCCTATGAAGAAGGAGGAGGTTATGAGAATATACAAGCCCAAAGCTCCATACCCACAGAGGTTACTAGGAGTGACATAGCAACATGCAAACTCACTCCTAAAAGACTCAATGCAACATCATATAGAATAAAGGGAGGAAGTCAATCAAGGGAGTTCACACTCCAATGAAATAGAGAGTTGTAGAGTGGGTGAATCCATTAAGCAACCAATTCAAGAAGGTCTTGATGAAGAGGATGCTCCAACTATCCAACAATATCCAAGCTCTGAGATCAAAGATGTGAAGGCAGTAGAAACAAGCACCATAAAGAGGATTATGACCGAGCTACCATTGACCATATCAAGAAAGAAGAGAAGGTCAAAGAACAATCCAACTGTTGACCCAACAAGCAAGTTCACTCAAGCCAATTACAAAAGAAAGCTTGCTGGGAAGAAGTACTCAAAGCAATGGGCATTAACTGGTCCCTCCCTCTACTTGAGGTCATTCCTCTTAACAAACTGGAAGAAGAGGAAGAAATTCATGACCAAAATGTCAAGCTAATGACATTAAAAGAGCGCTTGTTGGGAGGCAACCCAACCAAAGGTAGTTTTCTTTTCCTAGTTAATTCAATAAAAGAGTTAAGTAGATTCTCCGTATTGCAAGGAGCTAAGTTTGGTGTTTCACACCAAAACAATTCAAAGGGTGAATTTAAGATTCTAAGTTTGGTGTTCCACCAAAAATTTCATTAAAAGCACATTTCAAACCTTGGTATTAATAGTAACTAGCTCCAACCAATCAGGGAAACTACTTAACAATAGTTTAATTTCTAGTTCATAGTTTGTTTTTCTAGTTCATAGTTGTTTTATTAATAAAAGCACATGAGGTTCTCTACATGTATTCAATCTGCTACATTAGGTGATTGATGAGCGGATAATTTATACGCTTTTTGGCATTGTTTTTAGTATGTTTTTAGTATATTTTAGTTAGTTTTTATTATGTTTTTATTAGTTTTTAAATAAAAATAACTTTTCTGAACTTTACTATGATTTTGTGTGTTTTTCTGTGATTTTATGTATTTTCTGGCTGAAATTGAGGGACCTGAGCAAAAATCTGATTCAGAGGCTGAAAAAGGACTGCAGATGCTGTTGGATTCTGACCTCCCTGCACTCGAAGTGGATTTTCTGGAGCTACAAAATCCCAATTGGCGCGCTCTCAATTGAGTTGGAAAGTAGACATCCTGGGCTTTCCAGCGATATATAATAGTTTATACTTTGCCCGAGATTTGATAGCCGAAACTGGTGTTCCAAATCAGCATAGAAATTCTGGCGTCAAAACGCCAGAACTGGCATGAAAGCTGGAGTTAAACGCCCAAACTGGCACAAAAGTTGGCGTTTAACTCCAAGAAAGGTCTCTACATGTGAAAGCTTCAATGCTCAGCCTAAGCACACACCAAGTGGGCCCCAGAAGTGGAATTTTACACTAACTACTCTAGCTTACTCATTTTCTGTAACCCTAGGTCACTAGTTTTATTATAAAAACTACTTTTAGTGATTCATCTGGTACCTCATGACACTTTACACGTTTCATATTGTATTTCTGATGGCATGAGTCTCTAAACCCCATGGTTGGGGGTGAGGAGCTCTGCTGTGTTTTGATGAATTAATACAATTACTGCTGTTTTCCATTCTATCATGCTTGTCTCTTCTCTAAGATATACACATGTTCTTCAACTTGATGAATGTGATGATCCATGACACTCATCATCATTCTCACCTATGAATGCGTGCCTGACAACCACCTCCGTTCTACCTTAGACTGAGTGCATATCTCTTAGCCTCCTAATTCAGATCAGAGTCTTCGTGGTATAAGCTAGAATTATTGGCAGCCATTCTTGAGATCCGAAAAGTCTAAACCTTGTCTGTGGTATTCCGAGTAGGATCTGGGAAGGGATGACTGTGACGAGCTTCAAACTCACAAGTGCTGGGCGTAGTGACAGACACAAAAGGATCAATGGATCCTATTCCAGCATGAGTGAGAACTGACAGATGATTAGCCGTGCGGTGACAGCACATTTGGACCATTTTCACTGAGAGGACGGATAGTAACCATTGACAACGGTGATCCACCAACATACAGCTTGCCATGGAGGGAGCCTTACATGCATGAAGAAGAAGACAGTAGGAAAGCAGAGATTCAAAAGATAGAGCATCTCCAAAACCTCAACCTGTTCTCCATTACTACAAAACAAGTATTTATTTCATGTTCTTTTACTTTTTACAATTAAATCTAAAAATTATTGATATCCTGACTAAGAGTTACAAGATAACCATAGCTTGCTTCAAGCCGACAATCTCCGTGGGATCGACCCTTACTCACGTAAGGTATTACTTGGATGACCAAGTGCACTTGCTGGTTAGTTGTGCGGAGTTGCAAAAGTGTGATTGTAATTTCGTGCACCAAGTTTTTGGCGCCGTTACCGGGAATTGTTCGAGTTTAGACAACTGACGGTCTATCTTGTTGCTTAGATTATGAATAATTTATTTTGGTTTAGAGTCTTTTATTTGAGTTTAGTTTCATATTTTAAGTTTGGTGTCAATTGCATGCTTTTATTTATCTTGATGTTCAAAGTGTTCTTGGTGTTCATCTTGACATTCAAAGTTTTCTTGTTTGTTCTCTTTGTTTTGATCTAAAATTTCTAAGTTTAGTGTCATTTTGTTGTTTTTCTCTTTCCTCATTAAAATTCAAAAATTTTAAAAATATCTTTTTCTTATTTTACTCATAAATTTCGAAATTTTGCATTAAATTAGTCAAAGATTTTCAAAATCATATCTTTTTTTTTAGTCAAGTCAAAATTCTAATTTCAAAAATTGATCTTTTCAAAGCTTTTTCAAAAATCAAATCTTTTTAATTTCTTCAATCATATCTTTTCAATCATATCTTTTTTTTATTAAATTGCAATCATATCTTCTCAATCATATCTTTTTCAAAATAATTTTCAATCATATCTTCTTGATTGCTAATTTCAAAATCTTTTTCAAAAAAATCACCTAACTACTTTTCTCTTTCATATTTTGAAATTAACTAAGCATTCTTTTTCCAAAATCTTTTTAATTAATTAATTAATTTAGTTTTCAATTTGCTTTTATTCCATTTTCTTCTAATTTTCAAAAATCATATCCAGAATTTTTCAAATCTTTTTAATTAATTAGCCATTTTAGCATTCGAATTATTTATTTATCTTTTTACTTTTTTCTTAATTTTTAAAACTTTTATTTTATTTTTCATTTATTTTATTTTATTTTATTCGGTTACTTTTAATTAAATAAAATAAAA
>NC_029793.2:63041151-63043838 GCF_000816755.2 Arachis ipaensis
TTGCAATCATATCTTCTCAATCATATCTTTTTCAAAATAATTTTCAATCATATCTTTTTAATTGCTAATTCCAAAATCTTTTTAATTAATTAATTAATTTAGTTTTCAATTTGCTTTTATTCCATTTTCTTCTAATTTTCAAAAATCATATCCAGAATTTTTCAAATCTTTTTAATTAATTAGCCATTTTAGCATTCGAATTATTTATTTATCTTTTTACTTTTTTCTTAATTTTTAAAACTTTTATTTTATTTTTCATTTATTTTATTTTATTTTATTCGGTTACTTTTAATTAAATAAAATAAAAATTTTTAAAAATATAATTTATTTGCAATTCATATCAATTCCCTTTTCTCCATCATGGACATAAGTGGAAAATGAACAGTCCAGAAGGACTCTGGGGTCATATGCTAACCCCATTACAGCTGCATATGGGAGTAGCATCTGTATACCTCCCATCAAAGCAAGCAGTTTTCAGCTAAATTCTCAGCTCGTTATCATGGTGCAGCGAAATTGCCAGTATTCTGGTCTTCCACAGCAAGAACCTACTGAGTTTCTGGCACAGTTCTTACAAATTGTTGACACAGTACGTGATAAAGAAGTGGATCAGGATGTCTACAGATTATTACTGTTTACATTTGCTATAAAAGATCAAGCTAAAAGGTGGTTAAAGCAAGCATTAAAACATGGAGACAGTTATCAGACAAATTCCTGAATCAATTTTACCCTCAAAAGAGGATGACACAGCTGAGGCTGGACATCCAAGGCTTTAAACAAGAGGATCATGAATCCCTTTATAATGCTTGGGAGAGGTACAAAGGGATGCTAAGGAAATGCCCCTCTAAAATGTTTTCAAAGTGGGTACAGTTAGACATCTTCTACTATGGGCTTACAGAAAGAGCTCAAATGTCTCTAGACTACTCAGCTGGTGGATCTATACACATGAGAAAGACAATTGAAGAGGCTCAAGAACTCATAGATACGGTTACTAGAAATCAACATCTGTACTCAAGCAGTGAGTCTTCCATAAAAGAAGAGGCTAGGGTAGCAACTACTGATCCTAATCCTCAAGAACAGATTATTGAGCTTAATCAGCAATTACTCCTTATGACAAAATAATTAGCAGAATTTAAAGAGATGCTCCAAGACACTAAAAATGCTAACAAGAATATATAAGCACAATTGAATCAGACAAGACAGCAGCTATCCAAACAGATAACAGAAGAATGCCAAGCTGTCCAATTAAGAAGCGGGAAAACATTGAATAAATCAGCTCAAGGTAGCAGAAAGCCAAGAAAAGAACAACTGACAGAGGATGACCAAACCACTGCCCAAAATCCCTCTGAGGACAGCAAGAGCCCAGAGAGGAATAATTCTGGCGTTCAAACGCCAGAAAAGAGTGAAAGATTGGCGTCAAACGCCCAGTGGATGCCCACTTCTAGTGTTCAAATGCCAGAAAAGGGAGAAAAGTTGGTGTTGAACGCCCATTCCTTGCCCAGTTCTGGCGTTCAAATGCCAAAAGAGGGTGGGAAGCTGGCGTTAAATGCCCATCCAGCACCCAATCCTGGTGTTCAAATGCCAATGAGGGATCAGACACCTGCAAGTGCTGATAGTAACCCCTCTAAGAAGGCTTCTCCAACCACCTTTGTAGGGAATAAACCTGCACCAACTAAGGTTGAAGAATATAAAGCCAAGATGCCTTATCCTTAGAAACTCTGCCAAGCAGAGTAGGATAAACAATTTGCCCGCTTTGCAGACTATCTCAGGACTCTTGAGATAAAGATCCCATTTGCAGAGGCACTTGAGCAAATACCCTCTTATGCTAAGTTCATGAAAGAGATCTTAAGTGATAAGAAGGATTGGAGAGAAACTAAAAAGGTTTTTCTCACTGAAGAATGCAGTGCAGTCATTCTGAAAAGCTTACCAGAGAAGCTTAAAGATCCAGGAAGCTTTATGATACCATGCACATTAGAGGGTGCCTGTACCAAGACAGCTCTATGTGACCTTGGAACAAGTATCAACCTAATACCTGCATCCACCATCAGAAAGCTTGGCTTGAGTGAAGAGGTCAAACCAACCCGGACATGTCTTCAATTTGCTGATGGCTCCATTAAATACCCATCAGGCATAATTGAGGACATGATTGTCATGGTTGGGCCATTTGCCTTTCCCACTGACTTTGTAGTGTTGGATATAGAGGAGCACAAGAGTGCAACTCTCATTCTAGGAAGACCCTTCCTAGCAACTGGCCGAACCCTCATTGATGTACAAAAAGGGAAAGTGACCCTGAGAGTCAATGAGGATGAGTTCAAGTTAAATGCTATCAAAGCTATGCAGCATCCAGACACATCAAATGACTGCATGAGCATTGATATTATTGACTCTTTGGTGGAAGAGATTAATATGACTGAAAATCTCGAATTAGAGCTAGAGGACATCATTAAAGATGTTCAGCCTGATCTGGAGGAATCAGAGGAAATAAAAGAACCTCTGAAAATTCCTCAGGAAGAGGATAAGCCTCCTCAACCCGAGCTCAAACCACTACCACCATCCCTGAAATATGCATTTCTGGGAGAAGGTGACACTTTTCCAGTGATCATAAGCTCTGCTTTAAATCCACAGGAAGAGAAAGCACTAATTCAAGTGCTAAAGACACATAAGACAGCTCTTGGGTGGTCCATAAGTGA
>NC_029793.2:63046463-63060570 GCF_000816755.2 Arachis ipaensis
TTTTCCAGTGATCATAAGCTCTGCTTTAAATGTACAGGAAGAGAAAGCACTAATTCAAGTGCTAAGGACACACAAGACAGCTCTTGGGTGGTTCATAAGTGATCTTAAAGGTATTAGCCCCGCAAGATGCATGCACAAGATCCTATAGGAGGATGATGCTAAGCCAGTGGTTCAACCACAGAGGCGGCTAAATCCAGCCATGAAGGAGGTGGTGCAGAAAGAGGTCACTAAGTTACTAGAGGCTGGGATTATCTATCCTATTTCTGATAGCCCCTGGGTAAGCCCTGTCCAAGTTGTACCCAAAAAGGGAGGCATGACAGTGGTTCACAATGAAAAGAATGAACTGGTTCCCACAAGAACAGTTACAGGGTGGCGTATGTGTATTGACTACAGAAGGCTCAATACCGCCACTAGAAAGGATCATTTTCATTTACCATTCATAGACCAGATGCTAGAGAGATTAGCAGGTCATGACTATTACTACTTTTTGGATGGCTATTCAGGCTACAACCAAATTGCAGTAGATCCTCAGGATCAAGAGAAAACAGCATTCACATGTCCATCTGGAGTATTCGCATACAGAAGGATGCCTTTTGGTCTGTGCAATGCACCTGCAACCTTTCAGAGATGCATGCTCTCTATTTTCTCTAATATGGTGAAAAAATTTCTGAAAGTCTTCATGGATGATTTCTCAGTATTTGGAGACTCATTCAGCTCCTGTCATGACCATTTAGCACTTGTTCTGAAAGGATGCCAAGAGACCAACCTAGTTTTAAACTGGGAAAAATGTCACTTTATGGTGACTGAAGGAATTGTCCTTGGGCATAAAATTTCAAACAAGAGAATAGAGGTGGATCAAGCCAAGGTAGAGGTAATTGAAAAATTACCACCACCTGCCAATGTAAAGGCAATCAGAAGCTTTCTGGGACATGCAGGATTCTACAGGAGGTTTATAAAGGATTTTTCAAAAATTGCAAAACTTCTGAGCAATCTGCTAGCTGCTAACACACCATTTATGTTTGACACAGAGTGTCTACAGGCGTTTGAAACCCTGAAAGCTAAGCTGGTCACAGCACCAATCATCTCTGCACCAGACTGGACATTACCATTCGAACTAATGTGTGATGCCAATGACCATGCCATTGGTTCAGTGTTGGGACAGAGGCATAACAAGCTTCTGTACATCATTTACTATGCTAGCCGTGTTTTAAATGATGCACAGAAGAATTACACAACCACAGAAAAAGAGTTACTTGCAGTGGTTTATGCCATTGACAAGTTTAGATCCTATTTAGTAGGTTCAAAAGTGATTGTGTATACTGACCATGCTGCTCTTAAATACCTACTCACAAAGCAGGATTCAAAACCCAGGCTCATAAGATGGGTGTTGGTTCTGCAAGAGTTTGATATAGAAATAAGAGACAGAAAAGGGACAGAGAACCAGGTAGCTGATCACCTATTCCAGATAGAACCAGTAGTAGGGGCGTCCCTCCCTCCTACTGAGATCTCTGAAACCTTTCCGGATGAGCAACTCTTCGCCATTCAGGAAGCACCATGGTTTGCAGACATTGCGAATTATAAAACTGTGAGGTTCATACCCAAAGAGTACAGCAGGGTGCAGATGAAAAAACAAATTTCAGATGCAAAGTACTACTTATGGGATGAACCATCTCTTTAAAGATGTGCAGACGGAATGATCCGCAGATGTGTACCCAGAGAAGAGGCACAGAAGATCCTATGGCACTGCCATGGATCACAGTATGGAGGACATTTCGAAGGTGAGTGAACAGCCACTAAGGTCCTCCAATGTGGCTTCTAATGGCCTACTCTCTATAGAGATGTCCGAGAGTTTGTGCGTAACTGTGACAGTTGCCAAAGAGCTGGCAACTTGCCTCATGGTTATGCCATGCCTCAACAAGAGATCTTAGAGATTGAGTTGTTTGATGTATGGGTTATTGACTTCATGGGTCCCTTCCCACCATCATACTCAAACACTTACATTCTGGTGGCAGTAGACTATGTATCTAAATGGGTAGAAGCAATTGCCACACCCAGTAATGATACTAAGACCGTACTGAAATTCCTCCAGAAACATATTTTTAGCAGATTTGGCATCCCCAGAGTACTAATTAGTGATGGGGCACTCATTTCTGCAATAAACAGCTTTACTCTGCTATGGTCCGATATGGAATTAGCCACAAACTAGCAACTCCATATCATCCACAGAAAAATGGGCTGGCTGAAGTCTCTAATAGAGAACTAAAAAGAATCCTGGAATAGACTGTAATTGCCCGTAGAAAGGATTGGGCAAAAAGCTTGGATGATGCTCTGTGGGCATACAGAACAGCATTCAAGACTCCTATAGGAACCTCTCCATACCAGCTTGTGTATGGCAAGGCCTGTCATCTGCCCGTGGAACTGGAACATAAGGCCTATTGGGCAACCAGATTCCTAAACCTGGATGCCAAGTTAGCTGGAGAGAAAAGATTACTCTAGCTGAATGAGCTAGAGGAACTCAGACTCAATGCTTTTGAAAATGCTAAAATTTATAAGGAGAAAGCAAAAAAGTGGCATGACAAGAAACTGTCATCTAGAGTCTTTGAACCAGGACAGAAGGTTCTGCTATTTAACTCTAGGCTCAGACTATTCCCTGGGAAATTGAAATCCCGGTGGAGGGGACCATATGTGATTACAAGTGTATCACCATATGGATATGTTGAGCTTCAGGATATTGACTCTGATAAAAAGTTCATTGTTAACGGAAAGAGAATCAAACATTATCTTGAAAGCAATTTTGAGCAAGAATGCTCAAAACTGAGGCTTGAATAAAGCTCAGTCAAGGTCCAGCTAAAGACAATAAAGAAGCGCTTGTTAGGAGGCAACCCAGCCATTAGCAGGTTATTTGTTTTACTTAATACTTAGAGAAGTTTAATATAAATTCTCTTCAAGATTAATCATCAAAATTGAAGGAATTCACAGAGTTATAGAAGGATTCAGCGCAAAAAGCAGAGAAAAGGAGCTCACTGGCAAGAAAACGCCAGTAAGGAGCATTTTGGGCGTTAAATGCCAGAATGGGCACCATTCTGGGTGTTTAACGCCAGTAAAGGTACCATTTTAGGCGTTAAACGCCAGAATGGGTACCATTCTGGGCGTTTAATGCCAGAATTGCAGCATCCTGGGCGTTCAGAAAAATGCCCAGTAACAAAGGATTTCTGGCGTTTAACGCCAGCCAGGGTACCTGGCTGGGCGTTAAACGCCCACAATGACCAGCTTATGGGCGTTAAACGCCATAATGGATACCATTCTGGGCGTTTAACGCCAGAAAGACAGGGAGAGAGGATTTTGTTTTCCACTTCAAAATTTTTCAAATTTTCATGTTTTAACTCATAATTTTCTGCATAAACATGTTTCAAACTTTCATCATTCACCCTCAATTTTCAAAAATTCAAAAATTTTCTAAATCTCTTTTCAAATTACCTTCAAATCCTTCCTAAATCTTCTTCAAAAAAACTCAAGTATCTTTTCAATTTCTTTCCAAATATTTTCAAACTCATCATATCATCTCTTATTTCTTAGATGCATAAATAAAAATTTTCAGATTTAACCTCTTTATATCTTTTTCAATTAAAAATCTCATCTTTTTCATATCATGGTTCTATTTTCTTCCACCAATCATATCTTTATGTCATATCTCTTTCAAAATTTTTGAAATCCCTCCCCTTCACTTATAAATACACATCCGGCCATCCCCTCCTCTCCACATCCGAATTTGCATCTCCTCCTCTCTCTCCCCTTTCCTTTCTTTTGCTTGAGGGCAAGCAAACCTCTAAGTTTGGTGTGTTTTTCGTGATCACTGAGCTAAGACTCATCAAGATCATGGCTCCTAAGGGAAAATAAACCAATTCAAGAGGCAAGAAAGAGAATACTCCAAAGAGTCTTTGGAATCAAGAGAGGTTCTTCACCAAAGAACATGCAGACCATTACCATAAAATAATGGGTCTAAGATCAGTGATCCCGGAAGTTAAATTCGATCTGAAAGAAAATGAATATCCGGAGATCCAAGAGCGAATTCGAAACAGAGGATGGAAAATTCTAGCTAATCCCGAAACAAGGGTTGGAAGAAACATGGTTCAGGAATTCTATTCAAACCTGTGGCTGACAGATAAGCAAAGAATAACTGGAACCGCCTTCCATACCTAACGAACCATGGTCAGAGAGAGGATTATTTACTTCCATCTGGACAAAATAAGAGAGGTCTTCAAACTGTCTCAACTACAAGATAATCCAGAATCCTTTAATAGGAGAATGGTGAGAGAAGATAAGGGGTTGGACTAAGTTCTAGAGGGCATATGCTTCCCTGGAACTAAGTGGATAACCAATTCAAAAGGTGTCCCAAACCAACTCAAGAGAGGAGATCTCAAACCAGTTGTAAGAGGCTGGTTGGACTTCATTGGGCGTTCCATACTGCCCACTAGCAACCGCTCTGAGGTCACTGTCAAAAGAGCAATGATGATTCATTGTATTATGCTGGGAAACGAAGTGGAGATTCATCATCTGATTTCTTGTGAGATTTACACAATTGTAAACAAGAGCTCCACTGAAGCCAAACTGGCATACCCAAGCTTAATTTCTCTGCTATGTAAAGATGCTGGGGTGAGGATGGGAGTAGATGAATTCATTCCAATCGAACACCCAATCACCAAGAAGTCAATAGAAGGACAACAAGTGCAAGACAACTCCATCAAAAGGAGGGCGCAGGAGTTCCTCCCAGAAATCCCTGAAATTGACTACTGGACCCGCCTAGAAGCATCTGTCACTAAGCTGCAAGAAGCTGTGGATCAACTTAAGGAAGAACAGCAGAATCAAAACTGCATGCTCTGCAAGCTGCTTAAGGAACAGGAGAAGCAGGGGCGTGAGCTACAGGAGCTGAAGCGCTAGAAGCTCTTCCTTGGAGGATCAAACACCCGACAGATTGAAGGAGCATCCACTTCTCAAAATCAAGGTTGTTGAGTCCTAACTCTGTGATAACCTTTATTATTAGGAATCTATTTTAAGAGTCATTTATTTTTCTGTCTTCTATTATTATTGGTCTGCTCTTATATTTATTTTTGAGTCTTATTTTCATTCCATGATTAATAAAATTTAAAGTTTATGTCTTAAAGCTATGAATGTCCTATGAATCCATCACCTTTCTTAAATAAAAAAGTGTTTTTAATTGCAAAAGAAAAAGAAGTACATGAATTTCAAATTTTAAAACAAATTAATTATTTTGATGTGGTGGCAATACTTTTTGTTTTTCTGAATGAATGCTTGAACAGTGCATATTTTTGAATTTGTTGTCCATGAATGTTAAAATTGTTGGCTCTTGAAAGAATAATGGAAAAGGAGAAATGTTATTGATAATCTGAAAAATCATATAATTGATTCTTGAAGCAAGAAAAAGCAGTGAAAAGGTTGCAGAAAGAAATTATATATGCGAAAAAAAAGGGAAAAAAGAAAAAAAAAGAGAAAGAAAAAGAAAAAGCAAGCAGAAAAAGCCAATAGCCCTTTAAACCAAAAGGCAAGGGTAAAATAAAAAGGATCCAAGGCTTTGAGCATCAGTGGATAGGAGGGCCTAAAGGAATGAAATCCTGGCCTAAGCGGCTAAACCAAGCTGTCCCTAACCATGTGCTTGTGGCGTGAAGGTGTCAAGTAAAAACTTGAGACTGAGCGGTTAAAGTCGTGGTCCAAAGAAAAAAGAGTGTGCTTAAGAGCTCTGGACACCGCTAATTGGGGACTTTAGCAAATCTGAGTCACAATCTGAAAAGGTTCACCCAGTTATGTGTCTGTGGGATTTTTGTATCCGGTGGTAATACTGGAAACCAAAATGCTTAGGGTCACGGCCAAGACACATAAAGTAACTGTGTTCAAGAATCAACATACTGTACTAGGAGAATCAATAACACTATCTGAATTCTGAGTTCCTATAGATGCCAATCATTCTGAACTTCAAAGGAAAAAGTGAGATGCCAAAACTGTTCAGAAGCAAAAAGCTAATAGCCCCACTCATCTAATTAAAACTGATCTTCATAGATATTTTTGGAATTCATATATTCTCATCTTTTTATCCTATTTGATTTTTAGTTGCTTGGGGACAAGCAACAATTTAAGTTTGGTGTTGTGATGAGCGGATAATTTATACACTTTTTGGCATTGTTTTTAGTATGTTTTTAGTATATTTTAGTTAGTTTTATTATGTTTTTATTAGTTTTTAAATAAAAATCACTTTTCTGGACTTTACTATGAGTTTGTGTATTTTTCTATGATTTCAAGTATTTTCTGGCTGAAATTGAGGGACCTGAGCAAAAATCTGATTCAGAGGCTAAAAAAGGACTGCAGATGCTGTTGGATTCTGACCTCTCTGCACTCAAAGTAGATTTTCTGGAGCTACAAAATCCCAATTGGCGCGCTCTCAATTGCGTTGGAAAGTAGACATCCTGGGCTTTTCAGCAATATATAATAGTTCATATTTTTCCCGAGATTTGATGGCCCAAACCGGCGTTCTAAATCAGTATAGAAATTCTGGCGTCAAAACGCCAGAACTGGCATGAAAGCTGGAGTTAAACGCCTAAACTGGCACAAAAGCTGGCGTTTAACTCCAAGAAAGGTCTCTACACGTGAAAGCTTCAATACTCAACCCAAGCACACACCAAGTGGGCCCCGGAAGTGGAATTTTACACTAACTACTCTAGCTTACTCATTTTTTGTAACCCTAGGTCACTAGTTTTATTATAAAAACTACTTTTAGTGATTCATCTGGTACCTCATGACACTTTACACGTTTCATATTGTATTTCTGATGGCATGAGTCTCTAAACCCATGGTTGGGGGTGAGGAGCACTGCTGTGTTTTGATGAATTAATGCAATTACTGCTATTTTCCATTCTATCATGCTTGTCTCTTCTCTAAGATATACACTTGTTCTTCAACTTGATGAATGTGATGATCTGTGACACTCATCATCATTCTCACCTATGAACGCGTGCCTGACAACCACCTCCGTTCTACCTTAGACTGAGTGCATATCTCTTAGCCTCCTGATTCAGATCAGAGTCTTCGTGGTATAAGCTAGAATTATTGGCAGCCATTCTTGAGATCCGGAAAGTCTAAACCTTGTCTGTGGTATTCCGAGTAGGATCTGGGAAGGGATGACTGTGACGAGCTTCAAATTTGCAAGTGCTGGGCGTAGTGACAGACGCAAAAGGATCAATAGATCCTATTCCAGCATGAGTGAGAACCGACAGATGATTAGCCGTGCAGTGACAGCACATTTGGACCATTTTCACTGAGAGGACGGATGGTAGCCATTGACAATGGTGATCCACCAACATACAGCTTGCCATGGAGGGAGCCTTGCGTGCATGAAGAAGAGGACAATAGGAAAGCAGAGATTTAGAAGATAGAGCATCTCCAAAACCTCAATTTGTTCTCCATTACTGCAAAACAAGTATTTATTTCATGTTCTTTTACTTTTTACAATTAAATCTGAGAATTATTGATATCCTGACTAAGAGTTACAAGATAACTATAGCTTGCTTCAAGCCGACAATCTCCGTGGGATCGACCCTTACTCACGTAAGGTATTACTTGGACGAACCAGTGCACTTGCTGGTTAGTTGTTCGGAGTTGCAAAAGTGTGATTGTAATTTCGTGCACCAGTGATAACCACTATTTTATGGATAATCTTGTGTTTAATTGAGTGGTTTTTATTAAGTCTTTACCCACTTATTCATATGATTTGCGTGATTTTATAATCCCTTCCTAGTATTGTTTTATGATTGAAAACTTGCTTCCTAGAGATCTTTAATTAGTATATTTTAATTCTCCTTTATACCATTTAATGTCGTGATCCGTGTGTTAAGTGCTTCAGGCTTTATAGGGCAGGAATGGCTTAGAGAATGGAGAGGAAGCTTGCAAAAATGGAAGGAACACAAGAAACTAAGGAGATGACCAGCGAACACCGACGCGCGCGCATGGCTCACGCGAGCGCGCGGAAATGAAGAAATTGCAGCGACGCGTGCGCGTGCCTGACGCGTACGCGTGGATTGGTGTCTGCACAAAATACGCGCACGCGTGGATGACGCGTACGCGTGACAAGGGAAAATGCCAAATGACACACACGTGTGACTGACGCGTACGCGTGACCTGCGCGATCTGCAAAATTAACAGAAAATGCTGGGGGCGATTTTGGGCCGCGTTTTGACCCAGTTTTTGGCCCAAAAACACAGAATAAAGCCAGGGAACAAGCAGAGACTCAACACACACAGAGACACATTCACATATTCTCATTAGGATAGTTTTTAGGTTTTTAGATCTGAATCTAGAGAGAGAATTACCCTTCCTCTAGTTTCTCTTTACATTCCTAGTTTATTGCTTTTGCTTTTGGATATTGAAGAGTCATCACCTCCGTTGAATATACTATTCTAGTTTGTTTCCTTACTTACTCTTTTATTTATTCCATATTCTTAATTCTTGTTTAAAGTGGTAGTTGGATTATTTTCATGGATTGTTAGTCAAAAGGATTAATTTTATCTTTAATTAATTTTCAAAGCTTTATTTTATTCAATTTATCATGTCTTCTTTTTATATTTCTACAAGCGTTATATTCATGTCAATGGAGTAGATTCCCTACTTGACATGGGGGTTGATTAAAAGAAGACACTTGATTTGGAAGGCTTAAGTGATGGTTAAATTGGAAGTTGTTGGCTAGTTCTGTATTTACTAACGCTAGACCTTTCTAAGGGAGAGGACTAAGATTTGCGAATAAGAGTTAGCTCAATCACTTGACTTTCCTTTATTTAGTAAGGATTAACTAAGTGAAAACAACAACCTATTTGATACTACACTTAAGAGATCCCAACAAGGATAGAACTTCCGATTAATCATTCCCCCAGTCTAGGCTTTTTATTTAGAATATTACAAATCTCCTTTAATTTTTACAACTTTAATTTACAATTATTTAATTGCTCATTATTCAACTCTCAAATTCTCTTGGAAACTCCTAATTAATAAATTAGCACCCTTTCTAGCAACTCGTTGGGAGACGACCTGGGACTCATACTCCCTTATTTTTATTCTAAACTTTTTGTGACAACCTTTCTAAATTGATGAGGCATATTTTTGCTGGTTAAGAGCTATACTCGCAATGTTGTTCTACTATATTATAATCTCTTAATTGGTCTAACTTCTGCCGCTCGTCATTAGGCAATGAACTAAGTTTGGCGTTCACACACCAACTTGAGTCCAGAAAATCACAAGCATACATGCATGCTAACCATCTTTCAAGTGCTTGGGGAACAAGCAACTTCCAATAACTTGGCAGGAATTCAATCAATCTCTTGGGAAAAATTATGCACCATCATCCAAGGAGACAAAGAAGGATACAAAAGCTATGGATGATGATGACAAGAAAGAAACAACAAGACACCAAGAGGTTGTATTGTACTTAACTGTCTCTGATTTGTAGTGCTTAAATTGGAAGTATGATTGTATCCTGTTTTCATAAACCTTTATACTTTGTTTGTCTTTGCTTATTGTTAATTTTGGGCTGTTAGTCTAAGTACCTGCCTCATTTTCACTCTGCTTGAATTGTATGCTGTGTCCTTAAGCTTAATAAATAAAGTTTATGAGAATTTGCTGTGAAAGACAAGAGTGAAATCCAATGTGCAGAATAAAGTTCTAGTGTTGTGGTGGTATTTGCTAGCTAAGTTAGTTCATCAATAAGGTAAAGGGCTAAGATATCTCTTGAATTATGAGCTTGAAGTGCATTATATGAGACTTATATGAATTAATAAATATCCTAAAAACAGAAAAAGAGAATGAAAAAGAAAGAAAAGAGCAAATAAAGTTGGGCACCAATAGCTTGAACCTTGAGGCGTGTGTCTGTGGTGTTTTTGTGCAAGGATCTGCTTGGATGAGTAGGTTCTTAGGAGTGCTTCATCACTTGACAACTTTGGTTAACTAACCCAGGATTGTCAACTGAAAGTCCACTATCAAGAGAAACCTTGTCACAAAATATTTAGCAACCCAAAGAGGTGCTGGACACCAAGGTCTAAGGAATGAAAATAACAAACCATGTGCCTGTGGTATGTATGTGCTGAGGAGAGACTTGGGTGATTAAGTCCTTATGGGTGTTTCAACACCTAGCACCTTGAACCAACTGGTTCGGGAGTGTTGGCTGAAAAACTATCATAAAGAATTGTCTCAGCACAGAACACTTAGCTACCAAAAGCAATAAGCTCTAAAGAAGGAAAGAAAACAAAAACAAAGAAGTTAAGGATCAAGAATAAGAGTCTCATAGAAAGGCAATAAAGTGAGAATTCAAGAGCATATGAGAGCCTAGAAACCAGCATGAACATGATCCTAAATTGCCATGCATGAAACTCCATGAACCAAGGATTTGAATTCTCTGAATAAGGACTTGTATCTTGATGAGCGGATAATTTATACGCTTTTTGGCATTGTTTTTACATAGTTTTCAGTATAATTTAATTAGTTTTTAGTATATTTTTATTAGTTTTTAATTAAAAATCACATTTTTGGACTTTACTATGAGTTTGTGTGTTTTTCTATGATTTCAGGTATTTTCTGGCTGAAATTGAGGGACCTGAGCAAAAATCAGATTCAGAGGTTGAAGAAGGACTGCAGATGCTGTTGGATTCTGACCTCCATGCACCCAAAGTGAATTTTCTGGAGCTACAGAACTCCAAATGGAGCGCTTCCAATTGCGTTGGAAAGTAGACATCCAGGGCTTTCCAGCAATATATAATAATTCATACTTTGAATAAGGATTGACGACGTAAACTGGCGTTCAACGCCAGTTCCATGTTGCATTTTGGAGTCAAACGCCAGAAACAGGTTGCAAAGTGGAGTTCAACGCCAGAAACAGGCTACAAACTAGCGTTCAACTCCAAGAGAAGCCTCTACACGTGTAAAGCTCAATGCTCAGCCCAAGCACACACCAAGTGGGCCCCGGAAGTGGATTTCTACATCATTTACTCAATTCTGTAAACCCTAGTAACTAGTTTAGTATAAATAGGACTTTTTACTATTGTATTAGACATCTTGGGACGTTTAGTTCTTAGATCATGGGGGCTGGCCATTTGGCCATGCCTGAACCTTTCACTTATATATTTTTCAACGGTAGAGTTTCTACACACCATAGATTAAGGTGTGGAGCTCTGCTGTTCCTCAAATATTAATGCAAAGCACTACTGTTTTTCTATTCAATTCAACTTATTCCATTTCTAAGATATTCATTCGCACTTCAATATGATGGATGTGATGATCGTGACAGTCATCATCATTCTCAATTTATGAACACGCGCCTGACAACCACTTCTGTTCTACCTTAGATTGAATGGATATCTCTTGGATATCTAATACATGGGACCGAGTCCGAGTTATTAGTGTCTTCGTGGTATAAGTTAGAACCCATGGATGGCCATTCCTGAGATCCGGAAAGTCTAAACCTTGTCTGTGGTATTCCGAGTAGGATCTGGGAAGGGATGGCTGTGACGAGCTTCAAACTCGCGAGTGCTGGGCGTAGTGACAGACGCAAAAGGATAGTAAATCCTATTCCAGTATGATCGAGAACCGACAGATGATTATCCATGCAGTGACAGTGCATTAGGCCATTTTCACAGGAGGATGGGATGTAGCCATTGACAACGGTGATGCCCTACATAAAGCTTACCATGGAAAGGAGTAGGATTGATTGGATGAAGACAGCAGGAAAGCAGATATCAGAGGAACGAAAGCATCTCTATACGCTTATATGAAATTCTCACCAATGAATTACACAAGTACCACTATCCAATTTTATATTTTATTTATTTTCATCCACTATAATTTCTTAATAAAATTTAATCCGCCTGACTGAGATTTATAAGGTGACCATAGCTTGCTTTAAGCCGACAATCTCCGTGGGATCGACCCTTACTCACGTAAGGTTTATTACTTGGACAATCCAGTGCACTGGCTGGTTAGTTGTACGAAGTTGTGAAACAGATATAAGATCATGAATGTGTGCATTGAGTTTTTAGCACCGTTACCAAGAATGGAATGATCACAATTTCGCACACCAAGTTTTTGGCGCCGTTGCCGGGGATTGTTCGAGTTTGGACAACTGACGGTTCATCTTGTTGCTCAGATTAGGTAACTTTATTTTAATTTTAACCTTTTTGTTTTTATTTCTTAATTCTCGAAAAATACAAAAAAAATTCTTCTTTTTCGTTTTTCCCAATTAATTTTCGAAAAATACAAAAAAATTTACAAATTCATAAAATCAAAAATATTTTTGTGATTCTTGTTTGAGTCTAGAGTCAATTTTTAAGTTTGGTGTCTTGCATGTGTTTATTTTTCTCAAGAATTTTCGAAAATTCACCATATGTTCTTCTTGATCTTCAAGTTGTTCCTGGCCAGTCTTCTTGTTTGATCTTCATATTTTCTTGTTTTGTGTCTTTTCTTGTTTTTCATATGCATTTTTAATTTGTTAGTTTCTAAAGTTTGAAAATTTCTAAGTTTGGTGTCTTGCATGTTTTTCTTTCATTAAAAATTTTCAAAAATAAGTCTTGATGTTCATCTTGATCTTCAAAGTGTTCTTGGTGTTCATCTTGACATTCATAGTGTTCTTGCATGCATTGTGTGTTTTGATTCATAATTTCTATGTTATGAGTCTTTTTCATGTTTTTCTCTTTCTTCATTAAAAATTCAAAAATCAAAAAATATCTTTTCCTTATTTTACTCAATTTTTGAAAATATGATTTGATTTAGTCAAAAAGTTTTTAAATTTAATTGTTTCTTATGAATCAATTCAAATTTTCAATTTATAAATCTTATCTTTTCAAAATCTTTTTCAAAAATCAAATTTTTTTCATTTTACCTTTATATTTTTGAAAACTTTTTAAATTTGATTTTCAAAATCTTTTTCTTATTTTATTTCTTAATTTTTAAAATCTTTACTAACATTTAATATGATTGATTGAAAAATTTCAAGTTGTCATTTGCTTATTAAGAAAGATTCAATCCTTAAACTCTAGAATCATATCTTTTTAGTTTCTTGTTGGTCAAGTAATCAATTTTAGTTTTCAAAAATTTTAATTTTTAATTTAATTTCAAACTTTAATTTTCGAAATTTAACTTTAAATTTTAATTTTTATTTTAATTAAATTTCGAAATTCTCTCTCTCATCTCCTTCTATTTATTTATTCATCTACTAACACTTCTCTCCCATCCAAAAATTCGAACACCACCTCCCTCTCTGTGTTCGAGTTTTTCCTCTTCTCTTCTTTACATTACATTCTTTTCTTCTTCTACTCACACATAGGAATCTCTATACTGTGACATAAAGGATTCCATATTTTCTTTGTTATTCCCTTCTTTGTCATATGAGCAGGAGCAAGGACAAGAACATTCTTGTTGAAGCAGATCCTGAACCTGAAAGGACTCTGAAAAGAAAACTAAGAGAAGTTAAAATACAACAATCTAGAGACAACCTTACAGGAATTTTCGAACAGGAAGAGGAGATGGCAGCCGAAAATAATAATAATGCAAGGAGGATACTTAGTGACTTTACTGCACCTAATTCCAATTTACATGGAAGAAGCATCTCCATTCCTGCCATTAGAGCAAATAGTTTTGAGCTAAAACCTTAATTAGTTTCTCTGATGCAGCAGAACTGCAAGTTTCATGGACTTCCATCTGAAGATCCTTTTCAGTTCTTAACTGAATTCTTGCAGATCTGTGATACTGTTAAGACCAATGGGGTTGATCCCGAGGTCAACAGGCTTATGCTTTTCCTGTTTGCTGTAAGAGACAGAGCTAGAGTATGGTTGGACTCTCAACCCAAAGACAGCCTGAACTCTTGGGATAAGCTGGTCACGGCTTTCTTAGCCAAGTTCTTTCCTCCTCAAAAGCTTAGTAAGCTTAGAGTTGATGTTCAAACCTTCAGACAGAAAGAAGGAGAATCCCTCTATGAAGCTTGGGAGAGATACAAGCAACTGACCAAAAAGTGTCCTTCTGATATGCTTTCAGAATGGACCATTCTGGATATATTCTATGATGGTCT
>NC_029793.2:63061206-63063861 GCF_000816755.2 Arachis ipaensis
ACTGAAGAGCAAGTTGCCAAGTACCTTGGTGCTATCATGAAACTGAATGCCAAATTATTTGGTAATAAGACTTGGGAAGATGAACCTCCCTTGCTCACCAATGAACTGAGTGATCTGGATCAACTGAGATTGCCTCAGAAGAAACAGGATCCTGGAAAGTTCTTAATACCTTGTACCATAGGCACCATGAACTTTGAGAAGGCTCTATGTGACCTTGGGTCAGGGATAAACCTCATGCCCCTCTCTGTAATGGAGAAACTGGGAATCTTTGAGGTGCAAGCTGCCAGAATCTCATTAGAGATGGCAGACAACTCAAGAAAACAAGCTTATGGACTAGTAGAGGACGTGTTAGTAAAGGTTGAAGGCCTTTACATCCCTGCTGATTTCATAATCCTAGATACTGGGATGGATGATGATGAATCCATCATCCTTGGAAGACCCTTCCTAGCCACAGCAAGAGCTGTGATTGATGTGGACAGAGGAGAATTGATCCTTCAACTAAATGAGGATAACCTTGTGTTTAAAACTCAAGGATCTCCTTCTGTAACCATGGAGAGGAAGCATGAAAAGCTTCTCTCACTACAGAGTCAACCAAAGCCCCGACTGTCAAACTCTAAGTTTGGTGTTGGGAGGCCATGATGAGCGGATAATTTATACGCTTTTTGGCACTGTTTTTAGTATGTTTTTAGTAGAATCTGGTTACTTTTAGGGATGTTTTCATTAGTTTTTATGTTAAATTCACATTTCTGGACTTTACTATGAGTTTGTGTGTTTTTCTGTGATTTCAGGTATTTTCTGGCTGAAATTGAGGGACTTGAGCAAAAATCAGATTCAGAGGTTGAAGAAGGACTGCTGATGCTGTTGGATTCTGACCTCCCTGCACTCAAAGTGGATTTTCTGGAGCTACAGACCTCAAAATGGCACGCTTTTAATTGCGTTGGAAAGTAGACATCCAGGGCTTTCCAGCAATATATAATAGTCCATACTTTGGCCGAGTTTAGATGACGTAAAAGGGCGTTGCATGCCAGTTCTACGCTGCTGTCTGCAGTTAAACGCCAGAAACACGTCACAAGCCAGAGTTGAACGCCAGAAATATCTTACAAACTGGCGTTCAACTCCAAGATTGACCTCTACATGTGTAACATTCAAGCTCAGCCCAAGCACACACCAAGTGGGCACCGGAAGTGGATTTATGCATCAATTACTTACTTCTGTAAACCCTAGTAACTAGTTTATTATAAATAGGACTTTTTACTATTGTATCAGACATCTTTGGTCTCAGTTTTAATCTATTGTTCATCTTAGGAGATTATTGATCACGTTTAGAAGGCTGGCCTCTCGGCCATGCCTGGACCTTTCACTTATGTATTTTCAACGGTAGAGTTTCTACACTCCATAGATCAAGGTGTGGAGCTCTGCTGTTCCTCAAAGATTAATGCACATGAATCTTATTCCAGTATGATCGAGAACCTCAGATGATTAGCCGTGCTGTGACAGAGCATTTGGACCATTTTCACAAGAGGATGGGATGCAGCCATTGATAAGGGTGATGCCTCCAGACGATTAGCCGTGCAGTGACAGCGCATCGGACCATTTTCCAGAGAGGATAAAAAGTAGCCATTGACAACGGTGATGTCCTTACATAAAGCCAACCATGGAAACATGGAAAAGAGGCACAGTAAGCTTCTCTCAAAACAGAGTCAACTAGAGCCCCTACAGTCAAACTCTAAGTTTGGTGTTGGGAGGCCACAACCAAACTCTAAGTTTGGTGTTGAACTCCCATATCCAAACTCTAAGTTTGGTGTTGGAAAGTCTCAACAATGCTCTGAACATCTGTGAGGCTCCATGAGAGCCCACTGTCAAGCTATTGACATTAAAGAAGCACTTGTTGGGAGGTAGCCCAATTTTTATTTATCTAATTTTATTTTTCTTATTCTTTCATGTTTTATTAGGTTCATGATCATGTGGAGTCACAAAATAAATATAAAAATTGAAAACGGAATCAAAAACGGCAGAAGAAAAATCACACCCTAGAGGAAGACCTTACTGGCGTTTAAACGCCAGTAAGAAGCATCTGGCTAGCGTTCAACGCCAGAACAGAGCATGGTTCTGGCGCTGAACGCCCAAAATGGGCAGCATCTGGGCGTTTGAACGCCAGAATTGCACCCTAGAGAAGAGCTGGCGCTGAACGCCCATAACAAGCATGGTTCTGGCATTCAACGCCAGAAATGGGCAACAAATGGGCGTTCAACGCCCAGAACAAGCACCAATTTGGCGCTGAATGCCCAGAGTTGTGTGCAAGGGCATTTTGCATGTCTAATTTGGTGCAAGGTTATAAATCCTTGAACACCTCAGGATCTGTGGACCCCACAGGATCCCCACCTACCTCCACTCACTTCTTCTCGCCCCTCTTTCACACAATCCCATAAACACTCTTCCCCAAAACTCTTCACCAATCACCTTAATCTCTCTTCCCTATAACCACTTCACCACTCACATCCATCCACTCTTCCCCATAAACCTACCTCATAAACGCCACCTACCTTCAAAATTCAAAATCAATTTCCCACCCAAAACCCACCCTTATGGCCGAACCTTACCCCCCTCCCTTCCCTATATAAAGCCCTCCATTCTTCTTCATTTTCACACAACACA
>NC_029793.2:63064474-63066746 GCF_000816755.2 Arachis ipaensis
AGGTTGGGAAGTTCTAACAAACCCCATCCAACAAGTCGGCATCCTAATGGTTCAAGAGTTCTATGCCAATGCATGGATCACTAGGAACCATGATCAAAGTAAGAACCCAAACCCAAAGAATTATATTACAATGGTTCGGGGGAAATACTTGGATTTTAGTCCAGAAAATGTGAGGTTGGTGTTTAACTTGCCTATGATGCAAGGAGATGTACGCCCCTACACTAGAAGGGTCAACTTTAATCAAAGGTTGGACCAAGTCCTCATGGACATATGTGTGGAAGGAGCTCAATGGAAGATTGACTCCAAAGGCAAGCCGGTTCAATTAAGAAGACTGGACCTCAAGCCTGTGGCTAGAGGATGGTTGGAGTTCATCCAACGCTCCATCATCCCCACTAGTACCGATCTGAAGTTACTGTGGATCGGGCCATCATGATTCATAGCATCATGATTGGAGAGGAAGTAGAAGTTCATGAAGTCATCTCCCTTGAATTCTACAAAATAGCCGAAAAGCCCTCTCCTGGGGCAAGGCTAGCTTTTCCTCATCTTATTTGTCATCTATGTTACTCAACTAGAGCTTTCATAGAAGGAGACATTCCCATCGAGGAAGAGAAGCCCATCACTAAGAAAAGGATGGAGCAAGCAAGAGAGCCCATTCATGGATCTCAAGAGACGCATGAAGCTCATCACCATGAGATAATTCTTGAAGCAAGAAAAAGCAGCAAAGAACAAAGCTTGCAGAAAAAAAAAATATAGGCGAAAAAAAAATTTAAAAAGAAAAAGCAAGCAGAAAAAGCCAAAAGCTCTTAAAACCAAGAGGCAAGAGCAAAAAGCCAATAACCCTTAAAACCAAAAGACAAGGGTAAATAAAAAGGATCCCAAGGCTTTGAGCATCAGTGGATAGGAGGGCCTAAAGGAATAAAATCCTGGCCTAAGCGGCTAAACCAAGCTATCCCTAACCATGTGCTTCTGGCGTGAAGGTGTCAAGTGAAAACTTGAGACTGAGCGGTTAAAGTCAAGGTCCAAAGCAAAAGAAGAGTGTGCTTAAGAACCCTAGACACCTCTAATTGGGGACTTTAGCAAAGCTGAGTCACAATCTGAAAAGGTTCACCCAATTATGTGTCTGTGGCATTTATGTATCCGGTGGTAATAATGGAAAACAAAGTGCTTAGGGCCACGACCAAGACTCATAAAATAGCTGTGTTCAAGAATCATCATACTGAACTAGGAGAATCAATAACACTATCTGAACTCTGAGTTCCTATAGATGCCAATCATTCTGAACTTCAATGGATAAAGTGAGATGCCAAAACTATTCGAGAGGCAAAAAGCTACAAGTCCCGCTCATTTAATTGGAGCTATGTTTCATTGATAGTTTGGAATTTATAGTATATTCTCTTCTTTTTATCCTATTTGATTTTCAGTTGCTTGGGGACAAGCAACAATTTAAGTTTGGTGTTGTGATGAGCGGATAATTTATACGCTTTTTGGCACTGTTTTTAGTATGTTTTTAGTAGAATCTGGTTACTTTGAGGGATATTTTCATTAGTTTTTATGTTAAATTCACATTTCTGGACTTTACTATGAGTTTGTTTATTTTTCTGTGATTTCAGGTATTTTCTAGCTGAAATTGAGGGACTTGAGCAAAAATCAAATTCAGAGGTTGAAGAAGGACTGCTGATGCTGTTGGATTCTGACCTCCCTGCACTCAAAGTGGATTTTCTGGAGCTACAGAACTCAAAATGGCGCGCTTCCAATTGCGTTGGCAAGTAGACATCCAGGGCTTTCCAGCAATATATAATAGTTCATACTTTGGCCGAGTTTAGACAACGTAAAAGGGCGTTGAACGCCAGTTCTATGCTGCTGTCTGCAGTTAAACGCCAGAAACACGTCACAAGCCAGAGTTGAACGCCAGAAATACGTTACAAACTGGCGTTCAACTCCAAGATTGACCTCTACACGTGTAACATTCAAGCTCAGCCCAAGCACACACCAAGTGAGGCCCGGAAGTGGATTTATGCATCAATTACTTACTTCTGTAAACCTTAGTAACTAGTTTATTATAAATAGGACTTTTTACTATTGTATCAGACATCTTTGGTCTCAGTTTTAATCTATTGTTCATCTTAGGAGACTATTGATCACATTTAGGGGGCTGACCTCTCGGCCATGCCTGGACCTTTCACTTATGTATTTTCAACGGTAGAGTTTCTACACTCCATAGATCAAGGTGTGGAGCTCTGCTGTTCCTCAAAGATTAATGCAAAGTACTACT
>NC_029793.2:63067325-63068674 GCF_000816755.2 Arachis ipaensis
AAACTCGCGAGTGCTGGGCGTAGTGCCAGACGCAAAAGGAGGGTGAATCCTATTCCAGTATGATCGAGAACCTCAGATGATTAGCCGTGCTGTGACAGAGCATTTGGACCATTTTCACAAGAGGATGGGATACAGCCATTGACAAGGGTGATGCCTCCAGATGATTAGCCATGCAGTGACAGCGCATCGGACCATTTTACAGAGAGGATAAAAAGTAGCCATTGACAACGGTGATGTCCTTATATAAAGCCAGCCATGGAAAGGAGTAAGACTGATTGGATGAAGACAGCAGGAAAGCAGAGGTTCAGAGGAACGAAAGCATCTCTATACACTTATCTGAAATTCTCACCAATGATATACATAAGTGTTTCTTTCCTTATTTTCTATCTATTTATTATTTATGTTCGAAAACTCCATAACTATTTTATATCCGCCTGACTGAGATTTACAAGGTGACCATAGCTTGCTTCATACCAACAATCTCCGTGGGATCGACACTTACTCACGTAAGGTTTATTACTTGGACGACCCAGTGCACTTGCTGGTTAGTTGTATTAAAGTTGTGAATGAAAAACGATTTATTAAGACATGCGTACAGAGTTTCTGGCACCGTTGCCTGAGATCACAATTTCGTGCACCAGGCCACAACCAAACTCTAAGTTTGGTGTTGAGCTCCCATATCCAAACTCTAAGTTTGGTGTTGGGAGGTCCCAAACTTGCTCTGATTATCTGTGAGGCTCCATGAGAGCTCACTGTCAAGCTATTGACATTAAAGAAGCACTTGTTGGGAGGCAACCCAATGTTATTTAATCATTTTTATTTTATTTTCTCTTTGTTATTTCATGATTTATTAGGTTGATGATCATATGGAGTCACAAAAACTACTGAAAAATCGAAAACAGAATGAAAAATAGCATTGAAAATAGAACACCCTGGAGGAAGGGCTTACTGGCGTTTAAACGCCAGTAAGGAGCATCTGGCTGGCGTTTAACGCCAGAACAGAGCATGAAACTGGCGTCAAACGCCAGAAACAAGCAGCAGTCTGGCGTTTAAATGCCAGGATTGCACCCAGAGGAAAGCTGGCGTTAAACACCAGAAACAAGCATCAGACTGGCGTTTAACGCCAGAAATATGCACCACACTGGCGTTCAACGCCAGAAACATGCTATAGACTGGCATTGAACGCCCAAAACAAGCATGGAAGTGGCGTTTAACGCCAGAAACATGCTGCAGTCTGGCGTTAAACGCCAGGATTGCATATATAGGGCGTTTTACACACCTCAAAGGTGAAGGGATGAGAAATCCTCAAACACCTCAGGATCTGTGGACCCCACAGGATCCCCACCTAC
>NC_029793.2:63069318-63080176 GCF_000816755.2 Arachis ipaensis
AAATACCCCTCACCAATCAACTCAATCACTCTTCCCCATCACCTATTCACCAATCACATCCATCCTCTCTTCCCCAAAACACCCCACCTACCTTTAAATTCAAAATAATTTCCCTCCCAAACCCAACCCTAAATGGCCGAACCCTAACCCCTCCCCCCTCCTATATAAACCCCTCATTCCTTCTTCATTTTCACACAACACAACCCTCTCTTCTTCCCCTTGGCCGAATCCACCTTCTCCCTCTATCTCCTCCATTTTTCTTCTTCTTCTACTTCTTTCTCTTTTCTTTTGCGCAAGGACGAGCAACCATTTTAAGTTTGGTGTGGTAAAAGCATTGCTTTTTGTTTTTCCATAACCATTTATGGCACCTAAGGCCAGAGAAACCTCTAGAAAGAGGAAAGGGAAGGCAATTGCTTCCACCTCTGAGTCATGAGAGATGGAGAGATTCATCTCTAAGGTCCATCAAGACCACTTCTATGAAGTTGTGGCCAAGAAGAAAGTTATTCCTGAGGTTCCTTTCAAACTCAAAAAGAATGAGTATCCGGAGATCTGACTTGAAATCCAAAGAAGAGGTTGGGAAGTTCTAACCAACCCCATTCAACAAGTCGGGATCTTAATGGTTCAAGAGTTCTATGCAAATGCGTGGGTTACCAGGAACCATGATCAAAGTGTGAACCCGAACCCAAAGAATTGGCTCACCATGGTTCGGGGGAAATACTTAGATTTCAGTCCAGAGAATGTAAGATTGGCGTTCAACCTACCAATAATGGAAGAGAACGCACGCCCCTACACAAGAAGGGTCAACTTTGATCAAAGGTTGGACCAAGTCCTCATAGACATATGTGAGGAAGGAGCTCAATGGAAAATTGACTCAAGAGGTAATCCGGTTCAACCAAGAAGGCATGACCTCAAACCAGTGGCTAGAGGATGGTTGGAGTTTATTCAACGCTCAATCATTCCTACTAGCAACCAGTCTGAAGTTACTATAGACCGGGCCATCATGATCCATAGTATCATGATTGGGGAGGAAGTGGAAGTTCATGAGATTATACCTCAAGAACTCTACAAGGTGGCTAACAAGTCCTCTAATTTGGCAAGGTTAGCCTTTCCTCATCTCATTTATCTCCTCTGCAATTCGGCTGGAATTGACATAGAGGGAGACATCCTCATTGAAGAGGATAAGCCCATCACTAAGAAAAAGATGGAGCAAACAAGAGAGCATGGACCTCAACATGAGCATGAGGAAATTCCTCACCATGAAATCCCTGAGATGCCTCAAGGGATGCACTTCCCTCTACAAAACTATTGGGAACAAATCAACACTTCCTTAGGTGAATTAAGTTCCAACATGGGACAATTAAGGGTGGAACATCAAGAGCACTCCATCATCCTCCATGAAATTAGAGAAGATCAAAGAGCTATGAGGGAGGAGCAAGAAAGACAAGGAAGAGACATAGAGGAGCTCAAAAGCACCATTGGTTCTTCAAGAAGAGGAAGACGCCACCCTCACTAAGGGGGACTCATTCCTTAATCTCCTTGTTTATTTATTTTCCTGTTTTTCGATTTTTATGCTTTATGTTTGTTTATGTTTTTGTCTTCATGATCACTAGTATTTAAGTGTCTATGCCTTAAAGTTATGAATGTCCTATGAATCCATCACCTCTCTTGAATGAAAAATGTTTTAATTACAAAAGAACAAGAAGTACATGGTTTCGAATTCATCCTTGAAATTAGTTTAATTATTTTGATGTGGTGACAATACTTTTTGTTTTCTGAATGAATGCTTGAACAATGCATATGTCTTTTGAAGTTGTTGTTTAAGAATGTTAAATATGTTGGCTCTTGAAAGAATGATGAACAAGAGAAATGTTATTTGATAATCTGAAAAATCATAAAAATGATTATTGAAGCAAGAAAAAGCAGTGAATACAGAAAGCTTACAAAAAAAAAAGCAAGCAGAAAAAGCCAAAAGCTCTTAACACCAAGAGGCAAGAGCAAAAAGCCAGTAACCCTTAAAACCAAAAGGCAAGGATAATAAAAGGATCCAAGGCTTTGAGCATCAGTGGATACGAGGGCCTAAAGGAATAAAATCCTAGCCTAAGCGGCTAAACTAAGCTGTCCCTAACCATGTGCTTGTGGCGTGAAGGTGTCAAGTGAAAACTTGAGACTGAGCGGTTAAAGTCAAGGTCCAAAGCAAAAGAAGAGTGTGCTTAAGAACCCTGGACACCTCTAATTGGGGACTTTAGCAAAGCTGAGTCACAATTGGAAAAGGTTCACCCAGTTATGTGTCTGTGGCATTTATGTGCGCATTGAGTTTTTAGCGCCGTTACCAAGAATGGAATGATCACGATTTCGCACACCATATCTCTTGTATTTTCATGTTCTATCACTTGCTTGAGGACAAGCAAGATTTAGGTTTGGTGTTGTGATGCCAGGGCATCTTGGCTAGTTTCACAAGCCATTTTTTGTTTGTTTTAGAGTAGTTTCATGCATTTCTTAGGCAAAAAGTAGGTATTTGGATGAGAAACTCATGCTTGTCTTGATTCAATCAAACATTGTTAATTTTGTGCATTTTCATGAGATTTATGCAAAGAATTGTTTGATGCTATGAATGATACATTATCTTATGATTAAGGCAATACTTTGATGCATTTTGTTTGGTTGATGATAGGTAAGAAGAAGCTAAGAAAAGGGAAGGCAAAGAAGCAACAAGAAAGCCATGAAAGGAAGCAAAGGGAAGCAACGTTGGAGCCAAAGTTGGTGCTCCAACGTTGCTGGAAACGTTTCTCCCCATAGCCTGAAGGGGTCTACTTTAAACAAGAATAACTTGAGCTACAGAGCTTTAAATGAGGTGGTTCCAAAAGCATTGGAAATTAGGAATCTAGAGATTTCCAAGAATATATGGAACTACATGGTGGACACAAAAATTGAGGGATAAAACTTCCCTGAAATGTGCATAAACGAACATGGTACCAACCTGTAGTAAGGCCAGCTGACCTCTGCACCTTCGATGGACTATAACTCAAGTTGTGAAGCTCCAAATGATGCACTTCCAACGGCATTGGAAAGTAGACATTCAGGACTTTTCCACAATATATAATAGTATGGGGTGGACAGCACGATTGAGCTTCCGAATCAGGCAATGTTCCAAGCGTTTTCGACCACGTTGGTGTGCCAAAGTTGACTCTAACGTTGCACACCGACGCTAGCGACCATGTCCCCTTCAAAGGAGCATAACTTGAGTTTTTGATGTCCAATTGAGGTGATTCTAATTGGATTAGAAAGATGACATTCAGAGCTTTCCAACCATATATAATAGTATATAGTAAGCATGAAATTTGCAATGTTGGCAAGAGGACAAAAGGACGTCCCAAGGCTTGATGTGCAACATTCAGTTTTGGAATTTGAAAATTTGGCATCCACGCGCACGCGTAGGTGACGCGCATGCGTGGATGTGCGAACGTTGGAGGCCAAAGTTGCCTCAAACGCTAGCCTCTAAAGTCCGCAATAAGATTTCAAAAATGGGAGTTGGAAATTTTGCATCGACGCGTACACGTCGTACGCGTCGACATACTTTTTCAGCCCAACCACGCGCACGGGCACGCGTGAAATGGCAAATTTGACCATTCACGTGTACGCGTAGGTCACGCGTACACGTGAATAGCAGAACCTTGGCCCTCCAACGTTGGATCAAACGTCAATGGCAGCAAACCAGAAACTATTTTTCAAAGGACATTTGGTTCAATGTTTGCCCTCAAACGTGATCACCAACGTTAAGGCCAAATCAATTCCAAATTGCACCTATACAGAATATGAAAGTTAGTTGCCAATGCCCATCACTAAGAATCATTCCTCATTGCTTCAATCAAGGCCAAGGCCCACATCCAAATACTTGATCCAACTGAAGATGAGAAGAAGGTTATAAATAGAAGAATTGTTGAAGATTGAAAGGAGCTTTTCGGGAGGCCCTGAGGGGGCTCTGGGAGCTCAGCACTCTGTTTATTTTTCTTCTGCACTTTTTCCTTTTGTTTATGTACTTTCTTTTTCTTTTACTTTCTAGCTAGGCTTTTATTTTCCTGCACTCTTCTTCTCTGTAAATTGAATTGAGCTATGAACAACTAATCCATTTCATTGGGTTAGGGAGCTCTGTGTAATTCAATGGATCAACATTAGTTTTAATTCATCTTCTTCTTTCTTTTCCCTTGATTCTGCTAGAAAGCTTTTGTTCTTCATCCAATTGAATAGTTATCTTGGGAAAGAAGCTATTCATAATTGGATATCTTCGGAACCTTGGAAGAGGAATGAGGAGATCATGATAGAAATACTTTCTCACATTGGATTAGATTGGGGTTTGGATGGATATAGTGACATGTAATCCTTCCAACACTTTGATCTATGAATTCGTGTGGTATAATCAGTGACCAAACTTCATCTCTTCCCATAAGCACTTAAATCAAGGAATTGGGCAATTGTTCATGCTTAGAGAGATTGGTGAGCCAAGGAATTGGGATCCAATCACTTAAGATTGCCAAGGAGATCAATGAATGCATTGATTGCAGAAGAGATGAAAATGAATTTGATCTGGAGAATTATACATCTCCTGACCCCAATGATTCCCCCTCTCTGATCTTACCCATTCTATTTACTTACTGCTCTTTAATTTCATGCTTAATCACCATTCCCATTTACTTTCCAGCAATTTAAGATTCTGTCGTTTACTTTCCTGCAATTTAATTTCTTCCATTTAATCTCTTGCAATTTAAGTTTTTTGCCAATTTTATTCTCTACAATTTCCAATTCAATTCCAATTTTGCTCAACTAACATAATTCTCCAATTAACATTGCTCGATCTACCAATCCCTGTGGGATTCGACCTCACTCTACAGTGAGTTTTTCTTGACGACAATCCGGTGTACTTGCCGGTAGGAAATTTGTGAAAGGAAAATTCCTGTGAATCAATGGTAGAAGATATAACTTACCATCAACAGATGAGGTTGCTGCATTGATTATCGGTGATTTTGATATTGACAAGATAGACAGAGACATTGTTGTGGAGACACAGAGCAGAAAATTACAAAGGATTAATCAACTCAATCCAGCATATATGGGATTATAATATCCCCTGCTATTTCCTTATGGTGAGGATGGATACAAGGAAGATATACCGCTAAATAAAAGACACCATAACCGTGGTAAAGGACGACAGGAGGTGTCAATGAGAGAATTTTTTGCTTTTTGTATACAAGAAAGACTAGCCGATAGATCTCCACTATTATACTCAAGAAAACTCTTTCAATAGTTTTTGGTTAATGGGTACTCCATGATTGAATCATCAAGGAAAAACTACATACACAGCGACCAAGAGAAATTAAGGTGTGAGATGTACAAGGGAGTAAAGGAAACAGTACTGAATGGAGAAACAACGCCGTCATCATGTGGCAAGCGTATAATATTGCCTTCATCATTCACAGGAGGACATGGATATATGATACAAAACTATCAGGATGCAATGGCAATATGTATGGCTGTTGGTTATCCAGACCTCTTCATAACCTTCACGTGCAATCCGAAGTGGCCTGATGTTGAAGATTTTTTGAATAATAGAGAGTTAAATCCACAAGATCGACCCGATATTGTTTGTAGGGTTTTCAAGGCAAAATTAGATACACTAATTAAAGATGTCCGAGCAAACAAAGTTTTTGGTAGAGTTAGTGCAGGTATGTCCAGTCAAAACCAATTATGTCATGGCTCAAGTTTCCAATAGCAATAGCTATAATGTTTTATGTATGAGAGTCTATTTGTCATGGATTTGAACTTTTCATTATGAATCTTACAGTGGTATACAATTGAATTCCAGAAACATGGGTTACCACATGCATACATTCTACTATTCTTACACAAGGATGACAAATTTCCCACTGCCGAAGATATTGATAAGATTATATCAGCTGAGATACCCGATAAAGAGACAGACCCTGAATACTTTGATGCAGTCGAAAAGCACATGATGCATGATCCTTGTGGAGTGGCAAAGAAAGATTCACCATGTATGGAAAATGCTAAATGCATTCGACACTTCCCTAAGAGGTTTGTTGAGAGTACTACTATCGACGATGATGATTACCCGGTATATCGATGAAGAGAAGATGGAAAGGCTATCAACAAATCAGGAGTCGATCTTGACAGCCGTTACGTGGTACCACACAATAGGTTTCTACTCATGAGATATGGTGCCCATATTAATGTTGAGTGGTGTAACCAGTCAAGATCTATTAAGTATTTGTTCAAATATGTGAATAAAGGTCATGACCGTGTAACGGCTTCATTTTATAAAAGTGCTGCAGACAAAGAGAACATGGATGACTATGATGAAGTCAGTATGTACTATGATTGTAGGTACATTTCTCCGTGTGAAGCTGCTTGGAGGATCTTTGGTTACAACATACACTACAGAGATCCCTCGGTTGTTCGTCTAGGATTTCACTTACCGATGAAGAAAACTTTATCTTTAAAGATAATAAAAAGCTCGATGATGTGATCCGAGAAGCATCTGTCAAATAGTCTATGTTTCTCTGTTGGTTTCAAGCCAACAAGATCTACTCAGAAGCAAGGTCGCTAACTTATGCAGAATTCCCTATACATTTTGTGTGGAAGGCAAAGGAAAGTGTGTGGTTGCCTCAGAAGAGCCATGCTGTAATTGGAAGAATCTTCTTTGTGCCTCCTGGATCTGGTGAGAGATATTACCTAAGGCTACTACTCAATTACGTTAGGGGATCAACTTGCTATGAAGACATTCGAACTATAGATGGTGTTGTATACTCATCATTCAAAGATGCATGTTATGCACGTGGTCTTTTAGATGATGATAAGGAATATGTTGAAGCAATAGTGGAAGCAAGTTATTGGGGGTCAGGTACATACTTAAGGAATCTTTTTGCTACATTGTTATTTTCCAATTCAATGGACAGACCTGAACATGTATGGGAAGAAACATGCACTTTATTATGTGATGACATACTTCATAGACACAGGAGACTACTCGATAATCAAGGTATTTATGAACTTTGTGGCATTATAAAAAAGTGCTGCAGACAAAGAGAACATGGATGACTATGATGAAGTCAGTATGTACTATGATTGCAATTACATTTCTCCGTGTGAAGCTGCTTGGAGGATCTTTGGTTACAACATACACTACAGAGATCCCTCGGTTGTTCGTCTAGGATTTCACTTACCGATGAAGAAAACTTTATCTTTAAAGATAATAAAAAGCTCGATGATGTGATCCGAGAAGCATCTGTCAAATAGTCTATGTTTCTCTGTTGGTTTCAAGCCAACAAGATCTACTCAGAAGCAAGGTCGCTAACTTATGCAGAATTCCCTATACATTTTGTGTGGAAGGCAAAGGAAAGTGTGTGGTTGCCTCAGAAGAGCCATGCTGTAATTGGAAGAATCTTCTTTGTGCCTCCTGGATCTGGTGAGAGATATTACCTAAGACTACTACTCAATTACATTAGGGGACCAACTTGCTATGAAGACATTCGAACTATAGATAGTGTTGTATACTCATCATTCAAAGATGCATGTTATGCACGTGGTCTTTTAGATGATGATAAGGAATATGTTGAAGCAATAGTGGAAGCAAGTTATTTGGGGTCAGGTACATACTTAAGGAATCTTTTTGCTACATTGTTATTTTCCAATTCAATGGACAGACCTGAACATGTATGGGAAGAAACATGCACTTTATTATGTGATGACATACTTCATAGACACAGGAGACTACTCGATAATCAAGGTATTTATGAACTTTGTGGCATTATAAGGATAGTGTGATTATTTATGACATAAGAATTAACATCTACATATTTATTGGTAGAATTTTTAGAATACAAGTGTATATCAATTCATGTACAACTTGCTATGGCTTGCCTAAACATATAACTTCATGCATAATAATAAATAGTATGAATTAAGAGGATATGAAAATAAGATTTAATATACATGGTATTAGATTTATTAGTGATTTGGACTCATTTTATTAGATTCACTTTATTAAAGAAAATAAAAATTTGTAAAATTTGACCAATTGTTGGAAGCAAGGTTTTACAAGTGTTTACGATTTGAGTTAACAATTTTTTCTTAATCAAATACATGATTTGACATATATGTTGCTATTATGTACACAGCGTTAGTCCTCATAGAGGATGAGATCAAAGATTTGACCCTAATGGAGATTGAGAATATACTTAACAAATACAACAAGAGTCTAAAAGATTTTCCACCAATGCCTATGCCAGATACAAACCAATGTAACAATTTACTGTATCCCAATGGCATGAATAGGTTAATTTGCGATGAACTCAGATACGATCGGCAGAAACTAGCTGCAGAGCATGTAACCTACTTAGGACTATTAACTGATGAACAAAAAGAAGTATATAACGAAGTCATTACTACAGTTCAAACCGGGAAAGGTGGAGTATTTTTCCTTTATGGGTACGGTAGGACAGGAAAAACGTTTGTTTGGAAGACACTAGCATCTGCATTGAGGTCTAGATCACATATTGTTCTAACAGTTGCATCTAGTGGGATAGCATCACTTTTGTTGCCTGGAGGCAGGACAGCTCACTCACATTTTGCAATACCACTTAACATAGATTAATTCTCAACATGCAATATTAAGCAAGGGAGTGCATTAACTGAGCTTTTGATTAAGACAAAGTTGATAATTTGGGATGAGAAATATATGGTAAATAGATTCTGTATTAAAGCTCTTGACAGAACCATGCATGACATATTAAGGTTCAATAACACAGATAGCTTGGAGCAGCCATTTGGAGGAAAGACAATTGTTTTTGGGGGGGATTTTCGCCAAATACTTTCAGTCATCCCGAAAGTGTCTAGGCAAGAGATAGTCAATGCCACTATCAACTTATCATACTTGTGGGATGACTACAAGCTTTTGACACTTTCAAAGAACATGCGCTTAAAATCAAGTGATTCAAACTCAAGGTCATCTGAGTTGAAAGAATTTGCTGATTGGATACTAAGTATAGGTGACGGCAACCAAGGGTCACGATCAAATACAGGTGAAAAGGTTGTCATTCCCGATGACATATTGGTTTCCGATTGGGTAGACCCAATTGAAGCAATATGTAGAGTAACTTATCATGAAATCTTTTCAGGAAGAAATATTGACCAACAGATTGAAGATCGAGCTATCCTTGCACCAACACTGCAGTTAGTTGATGAGATCAACAACTACATGATGAGTTTAAATCCGGCTGAAGCGTAAACATATTTTAGCTCTGATAAGGCATGCCCCACAGAGCCTAATAATGGTTTATTGGCTTCAATACATACTCCTGAACTCCTAAACACAATCAAGTGCTCGGGTGTCCCTAATCATGAGTTAACACTAAAAGTTGGAACACCAATTATGCTGTTAAGAAACATTGACCACTCCGCAGGATTGTGCAATGGAACATGATTGGTTGTTACTAAGCTTGGAAAACACATAATTGAAGCACGAACGTGTGCGGGCAAGAATAAGGGGCAGAAAGTGTTTATACCAAGGATAACCCTAAGTCCTTCTGACCATCGAATACCATTCAAATTTCAATTGAGACAATTTCCTATTATGGTTTCATACATGATGACTATAAACAAGAGCCAAGGTCAGTCATTATCAAAGGTTGGGTTAATATTGAAGAAACCCGTATTCACACATGGCCAGCTATATGTTGCTATCTCCAGGGTGACAAATAAGGAAGGACTGAAGATTTTATTGTGTCATGATGATGATCAAAAGAAAGAAACAGAGAATGTCGTTTTCAAAGAAGTATTCAGAAACATATGTTGAACATTACTAACAAGGTACTTGCTCCTACCAACTAAGACATTGTTTCATGTTACAATTTTCTTAAAAAGGTAAAACTATTTTGAACAATAATGTTTTGCATTATAGGAACTATATTACCTTTATTGTCCAGCTAGAAGGTTTATTGGGATGATATGCAATCTGATGTCCTCATTATAGCCCTACCCTGAAGTTAAATGGTGCACGAATTGTGAATCACACTTTTCACAACGCGTACCACTAACCAGCAAGTGCACTGGGTCGTCCAAGTAATAAATAAGTCTCTAAAAGTTGTTTAAATACTAAACTAGTAGCCTAGGGTTAAAAAAATTGGATAAACTATGATGGATGATGCAGATATCCACTTCTGGGGCCCACTTGGTGTGTGCTGGGGCCCACTTGGTGTGTGCTGGAGCTGAGACTTAAGCAATTCACATGCAGAGGCCATTTGTGGAGTTGAACGCCAGTTTTTATGCCAGTTTGGACGTTCAACTCCAGCTTTTGATCCTTTTCTGGCGCTGGACGCCAGAATTGGGCAGAGAACTGGCGTTGAACGCCAGTTTACGTCGTCTATTCTTGTGCAAAGTATGGACTATTATATATTGCTGGAAATCCCTAGATGTCTACTTTCCAACGCAATTGGAAGCACGCCATTTCGAGTTCTGTAGCTCCAGAAAATCCACTTTGAGTGCAGGGAGGTCAGAATCCAACAACATCAGCAGTCCTTTTTCAGCCTGAATCAGATTTTTGCTCAGCTCCTTCAATTTCAGCCAAAGCTCAGATCCTAATTAGATGAGCGGGACTAGTAGCTTTTTGCTTCTGAACAGTTTTAGCATCTCACTTTATCCATTGAAGCTCAGAGTGATTGGCATCTATAGGAACTCAGAATTCAGATAGTGTTATTGATTCTCTTACTTCAGTGTGATGATTCTTGAACACAGCTTCTTTATGAGTCTTGGCCGTGGCCCTAAGCACTTTGTTTTCCAGTATTACTAC
>NC_029793.2:63080232-63102579 GCF_000816755.2 Arachis ipaensis
CTCACTATCTGTTCCTGGCGCCTGAACGCCAGAAATGTACCCATTTTGGGCGTTCAACGCTGGATTCTGCCCCATTTGGGCGTTCAACGCCAGATTCTTGCCCATTTCTGGCGTTGAACGCCAATCCTGCCTTGTTTCTGGCGCTGAACGCCAGTTTTGGGCATGGTCTGGGCGTTCTGCGCCAGCCTTCCACCCATTTTCTGGCGTTTTAGTGCCAGAATTATTTTTCCCTGGGCTCTTACTGTCCTCAGGTGAATCTTTGGTGGGTCGCTCATTTCTTGAATTTTTGATGCCTTGAGGTAGGGTATTTAATGTTTTCCCACTTCTTAATTGAACTGCTTGGCATTCTTCTGCTATTTGCCTTAACAGCTGCTGCTTTGTTTGCTTAAACTATTCGTCCATATGTATATTAGCTATCCTTGTCTCCTGTAACCTGTCTTTGAATTCAACTAGCTGCTTTGTTAGAAAATCTAATTACTGGTTGAATTCAGCAGCTTGTTTTACAGTACTGAATTCAGCAGTTACTGTTTTAACCTCTTCATTCATGGAAGGGTTGCTGCTTAGATTAGGAAGTTAGAAGAGATATTTTGAAATGATATTTTTGAATTTAGTGAGGAGAGAGAAAAACAATAAGATAGTACAAGATTTAAAATTTTTAGATCTAATGCTCCTTGTTTTTGAAAATTTTGGAGGGAAAAAACCAAGGAACACCAAACTTAAAAATTTTAAGATCAAGACACAAGGAAAACTCAAGAACACTTTGAAGCCTCACAAGAACACAAGAACATGAAGAAAGAACACCAAACTTAAAATTTTTAGAAAACCAAACCAAAATTTTCGAAAACCAAAGGGAAATCAACAAGAAAACACCTAACTTAAAGTTTGGCACAGGATTTAATAGAAAAATTATTTTTGAAAAAGGTTTTAAAAAATATGATAGCCAATTATCATGAACATAAACACCACGTTCTAATTAACTGAGCTATAAATTTAAAGTGTTTTAACAAGGGATAAATAATAAAAGACTCTAAACCAAAAAAAGAAAAATTTTTCCTAATCTAAGCAACAAAATAAACCGTTAGTTGTCCAAACGCGAACAATCCCCGGCAACGGCGCCAAAAACTTGGTGCACGAATTGTGAATCACACTTTTCACAACGCGTACCACTAACCAGCAAGTGCACTGGGTCGTCCAAGTAATACCTTACGTGAGTAAGGGTCGAATCCCACGGAGATTGTTGGTTTGAAGCAATCTATGGTTATCTTGTAAATCTTAGTCAGGAAGTCAATTATGTTTATCAGTTGAATTGTGAATAACTGAGAGAGCATAAATTAAAGGTTACTTGTTTTGCAGTAATGGAGAATATGTTGGAGTTTTGGAGATGCTTTATCTTCTGAATCTCTGCTTTCCTCTGTCTTCTGATTCACGCACGCACGTCCTCCTATGGCAAGCTGTGTGTTGGTGGATCACCATTGTCAATGGCTACCTTCCGTCCTCCCAGTGAAAACTACGCTCACGCGCTCTGTCACAGCACGGCTAATCACCGGTTGGTTCTCAATCCGGTTGGAATAGGATTTACTATACTTTTGCATCTGTCACTAACGCCCAGCAATCGCGAGTTTGAAGCTCATCACAGTCATTCATTCATTGAAGTAGCCTAGGGTTACAAAAATTGGATAAACTATGATGGATGATGCAGAGATCCACTTCTGGGGCCCACTTGGTGTGTGCTGGGGCCCACTGGGTGTGTACTGGAGCTGAGACTTAAGCAATTCACGTGCAGAGGCCATTTGTGGAGTTGAACGCCAGCTTTTATGCCAGTTTGGGCGTTCAACTCCAGCTTTTGATCCTTTTCTGGCGCTGGACGCCAGAATTGGGCAGAGGACTGGCGTTGAACGCCAGTTTACGTCGTCTATTCTTGTGCAAAGTATGGACTATTATATATTGCTGGAAAGCCCTGGATGTCTACTTTCCAACTCAATTGGAAGCACGCCATTTCGAGTTCTGTAGCTCCAGAAAATCCACTTTGAGTGCAGGGAGGTCAGAATCCAACAACATCAGCAGTCCTTTTTCAGCCTGAATCAGATTTTTGCTCAGCTCCTTCAATTTCAGCCAGAAAAATACCTGAAATTACAGAAAAACACACAACTCATAGTAAAGTCCAGAAATATGAATTTTCCCTAAAAACGAATAGAAATAGACTAAAAACTAACTAAAACATACTTAAAACTATATGAAATTATCCCCAAAAAGCGTATAAAATATCCGCTCATCATTAAACAAATGAGTAGTGTTACAAATAATGCCCACCAAGACCCTGTATACCTCTCAATTGCCTACCGACACAATTTGAGTATAACAAACTAATGACAGTTGGATCTGGGCTTAATAATTTATATACCTCTGTAGAACAAATTTAATTTCATTGTGCCAGGCCTTTGATTAGGAAAATAATTAGACTTGATGTCCAAATACATACCACGGAAATCCTTGAATATTTAGGAAATGGCTTCCAATTAAATAGCTTGATCCACCTTCCCATAGTTATCATTTGTAGTGTGTTATAAGATTTGTGGCAGTGTACCCAACTGGATCAAAACATCATAATTAGGGAGCACCTAAAATACATGTCATATTGAGTAAAATAGAAGACAAATGATTATTCAAAAAATACTAAGTTAAAGTTATAAATCAGTCTAGCTTAAATTCAAAAAAAATCTTATGGAACCCACACAACCATTCAAATCAAATGCCAGTATGGTTGAAAGATTTTGTTCAAAGTGATAGTTTTCATACTAGATAATATCAAACAAGACTAGATAAGAACAAAATATTATTCTACTACATTAATCAGGAGTCATGGGTTGCAACACTACTAAACGCAAAGAAATTCTACAATAGATAAGCTGCACATACTGTGAAAATCCATCAATAGTTAAGAAATAGCTTCCAAAGAAATAGCTTGATCCACCATCCCATAGTTGTTATTTGTTGTTTATTATAAGATTTGTGGCAGTATACCCAACTGGATCAAAACATCATAATTAGAGAGCACCCAAAATACATGTGATATTGAGTATAATAGAAGACAAACGATGATTGAAAAAAATACTAAGTTAAAGTTATAAACCGGTCGAGCTTAAATTCAAAAAAAAACTTCTTATGGAACCCACACAAACATTCAATTCAAATGCCAGCATGGTTGGAAGATTTTGTTCAAAGTGATAATTTTCCTACTAGATAATATAAAACAAGACTAGATTACAGCAAAATATTATTCTACTACGTTAATCAATAGCCATGGGTTGCATCACTACTAAACGCAAAAAAATTCTACAACAGATAAGCTGCACATACTGTGGAAATCCATGAATAGTTAGGAAATAGCTTCCAAAGATTCAGCTTGATCCACCATCCCATGGTTAGCAGTTGTAGTTTATTACAAGATTTGATTGAGTATATCCAACTAGAGAAAAACATCATAATTAGGGAGCACCCAAAATACATGTGAACATATGTATAATAAAAGACAAATGATGATTCTGACATAACAAAAAATACTAAGTTAAAGTTATAGGATCTGCCTCCTCTAAAATTATATAGTCACTTTAGAAAAAAACTGCAATATTAATCACTATTGGATTAAGATAGTGGGACTCACAAATAATAAATATTGTAAATTTAAAGATGATTAAAACATCACTTTACTACTTTACTAGCACCATTATTTTAGAGGTTCTTTTTTGAAATATATAAACCAATCGAGCTTAAATTCAAGAATATATATTCTTATGGAACCCACACAAATATTCAATTCAAATGCCAACATGGTTGGGAGATTGTATTCAAAGTTATAGTTATCATACTAGCTAATATCAAAGAAGATTAGATAAGAAAAAAATATAATTCTTAACACAAACATAGTTACATTCTATGTGTTTGTATGCCGAAACAGTCTTCTTCATTAATTAAGAATTATATCTAATTACCATGAAGTTTGCAACTAGAATTATAATTATAAGATATAACTACTAGCAAAATAACATGTATTATATGTAACAGATCGCCACGGTATACTTACATACATCTCAAACCAAATCTTTTTGGATCAGGTTCTGCCCATCTCGACAAGCTTTACCCCGAAGAGAGGATGGAGCGAGCTTCTATTAGAAATTAAAGTCCCTACCGATTCGGCTGGCTCCCACCATGTTCTCAAAGTGCAGTCATCCCACAGGGACACACTGACGTAGGAGATTGCAAGCCCTGTTATAGAAAAAAAGTAATAAAACTTCTGATTTTCTGAAACACTGACACCGCACTAAGAGATTTGTCAGCTCTCAACACTAAACACAACCCCATTATGTATTTGATAGAAGAAATTAGTTAAATGTGTTCAGTTGTAGTGGATTTAAAACCAGCAGTTAATCAATCGGAAATTGTGTCTCTAATATTTAACATGCTCATAATTGAAGACATAGTACCCGATGCCGATCTAGACGCTTCATGAAGATTGGATCAGTAGTCGATTCGACGGAAGGATTCAATCATATCCCATCGGCCATAGAAGCTGTTATCTATAGACTAATACTAAGTTAAAATTATAAACCGGTCGAGCTTAAATTAAAAAAAAAAGGATATTCTTATGGAACCTGCAAAAACATTCAATTCAAATGTCAGCATGGTTGAAAGATTTTATTCAAAGTGATAGTTTTCATACTAGATAATATCAAACAAGACTAGATAAGAGCAAAATATTATTCTACTACATTAATAAAGAGCCATGGGTTGCAACACTACTAAACGCAAAGAAATTCCACAATAGATAAGTTGCACATACCGTGAAAATTCATGAACAGTTAGGAAATAGCTTCCAATCATCCATCTTGATCAACCATCCCATAGATAGCAATGGTAGTTTGTTACAAGATTTAATTGAGTATACCCAGTTAGATCAAAACATCATAATCAAGAAGCACCTAAAATACATGTGAATATATGTATACTAACAGACAAATGATGAACTAAGTTAAAGTTATAAACCAATCGGGCTTAAATTCAAGAATATATATTCTTATCGAACTCGCACTAACAACCAATTCAAATTCCATCATGGTTGGGAGATTGTATTCAAAGTTATAGTTATCATACTAGCTAATATCAAAGAAGACTAGATAAGAAAAAAATTTAATCCTTAACACAGACATAGTTACTTTCTATGTGTTTGTATGCCTAAATGGTCTTCTTCATTAATTAGGAAATATATCTAATAGCAAACTACCATGAAGTTTCCAGCTACAATTATATGCGTAAGATTTAACTACTAGAAAAATAACATGTATTATATGTAACAGATGGCCGCGGTATACTTACATACATCTCGAACCAAATCTTTTTGGATCGGATTCTACCCATCTGGGCGACCTTTACCCCGAAGAGAAGATGGAGCGAGCTTCTCTTGGAAATTAAAGTCCCTACCCATTCGGCTAGCTCCCACCATGTTCTCAAAGTGCGGTCATCCCACATGGACACGCTAACGCAGGAGATTGCAATCCATGAAGCATAAAAAAGTAACAAAGCTTCTGATTTTCTTAAACACTGTCACCGCACCAAGAAAGTTGTCAGCTCTCAACGCCAAATACAACCCCATTATGTCTTTGATAGAAGAAATTTTTTAAATGTATTCAGTTGTAGTGGATTTAAAATCAGCAGTTAACCAATCGAAAATTATATCTCTAATATTTAACATGCTTTTAATTGAAGACATAGTACCTGATTTCGATCTAGACGTTTCATGAAGAATGGATCAGTAGTGGATTTGACGGAAGGATTCAATCATATTCCAACAGCCATAGAAATCATCATCTGTAGATTAACTAGATCCAAAAAACTCTGTGCCCCCGATATTGACTGTGTGAAGCAAAAGTGAGTTAAGCTACAACGCCAGACAAATTGAACCAGGAAGCCAGAAGCAGGTGGTGCCGGTAACCTTTTTCCATTGCTTTTGTTTTTGTGATGCCCATGGTTTTTTTCAGATTATTAGATTGATCCATCTGTGTGAAATATTTGGAGAAGACTGTTGTAGTTGGTGGGAGCGGGCGGGTTGCAATAAATTCAAATTTAATGAATAGATAAGAATTCAAATAACTTACTCTATGTGAAGTGGGCAACTATTTAATGAGACCATATAATTATAGGATAGATAACAGTTATATTATCTACTTAATATACTAAAACTTGGTTTTCCCCCAACTAATGAAGGTGAGGTGTCGATTTCTCGTGACTCCGTCTTCCCTCCAAAATGAACTTTTCTATTCTCTATTCTAAATTATTTTATAAGTACATGAATCTAAATTTGAGAGTCAACTCATAATTTTATATTTATTATTTTTCTTTTACTACTTCATAGAATAAGAATGTATTCTTCGTTTTTCATCGAAGTTGATCATTTTAAGCTACAATTTATAATTTTGATACACTATTAGTGTAAAGTAATTTTACACAAATATTCAATGACGTAATATCATATCATAAAAAATAACTATCTTTTATATTGATTGCATTCACCTAAATGATAATCCAAAAAAATAGACATACACTACAAGGTTTTTGTTGATTTGTGGCAGTTTTTTTTCTTATTTGTGGAGGTTTATAACCCCTACCAAATGATTTGTGAGAGTTTCTGCAAATAAAGATTAATTTAGTTAAAAAAATCATTGTCTCATATGTTTTCCTATTTATTTTTTTAATTTATTAAATTCAATCAATTATAATAAATTAATTATATCAACTAATTAATTCAATCAATTATTTCCTAATTTATTTTTTTTGAATTCAATAAATCAAATAAAATCAATTATACTAATTATTTGTATCAACTAACTGATTTGATTAATTTTTAAAAATATTTTTATTTAATTTATTTTATTTATTTAAATACATGAATTATAACTGATTAGTTATTTAATTTTATTATGATAAATATCAAATTTTATTCCGAATATAAAAATATAAAATTTTATTCCTTCCATTTTTATTTTATCACTATAAAATATATGCTAGAAGAAAATATCATTCATTTAGCAATTACTCTTTTATTAGGTAGCTTTTACAACAATTCTTTTTCTTCCTATGAGGCGTCATCACAAGAAGGCAACTATCGTGGAAACATACCACCACACACTCTTCAACACCCATGCTCATCATTCAGAGCAATATATGATATGTTATCCATGAACCATTTATAGACCATGGTGTTATCATGTATGCATAAATAAAAAAATTTCGTAATTAAGCTTAAGTCATTTACCTGTTTGTGTGGTATATTATAGTGTGAAATTACTTTCAATTTGTGTTGTGCAATGATATTATGGTTTAATTTAAGCTTTTGTTTTAGAACTGTGTTATGATTTTATCTCATCATTTTCTCTTAAATATCAAGTTGATGTATTTTTATTTATTATTATTGAAACGGATGTGATATAAAATTTGTAAAAAAAAAATAAAACCCTTACACTCAATTTATTTTATTGTAGTCTTTTAGCTCTTTTATTTCTTTTTATTTTCTTCTTATTCATTTTTTTAAATATCATATAATTTATTATAATTTATACCAATTAATTAATTATAATTCATTATATCAGTTAGTTTAATTCATTAATTTATAATATGCATGATAAAATAGATTATTTGTTACTTATACGTTTATTCTTCTAAAATCTAAATCTGAATAATTATATTTTTAGTTTTAGTTATGAACAAAATATTATTAATAATAAATGATAATTAACCACTCATACTTTTAATCAAAGTGTTTGGATGATTTTTATATTTATTAATATTAATTGTTGATTATTTTTCGTCAATAAATTGTATTATAATTTTATGTTAGTTCATAATTGATTAATGATTAATATTCATGAAGCTATGTTATTCTAAATTTTATATTTTATAAATATTTTATTTAAATGTATTTTAAACATAAAAATGTATTATTTTTAATAATATCATACTTTTACTTTTTTTAATTATTCTAAATGAATATTTTATCAAATACTAATTAAAGCCATCCTTCCATTTGCTTTTACTAATTTATTATCTAACTATTATATAAAATTAAAATCGTATTAATGAATTTAATATTAAAGTTAATTTAGCTTTTTATTTAGAGTATTTTTTAATTTTTTGAGTCTAATCAACCAAAACTATTCAATTATAAATAGTCACTTCTATCTTATTTTATATTATTAACTAATTAAAATTATTAAAATTTAATAATACAATTCTGTTTTATATTTTTATAATGTAATACTACATACATTAATAGTGAAATGACATAGTAAATTTTCATGTTTTGATATTAAATATAAAATTAATACGTACAAAAGTTTTTAATCTTTTAAATCAATACGAATCAGTGTAAATAATACTTATTTATGGCATAAACAAAGAAATACGGAATCTTAAATTTTGCATATAAAAATTTAGGAAGATGTTATATGTACAAATGAAATTGCATGGTATTATTTTTTTTAATGGTGTAGACCAACAACTCTAATTTTATTTCACTGTCAAATTAAAAAAAAATCGTAATTTTAAAGGTAGTCGGAAAAAAACAACAAAATTAATCAAAAAACTAGTTAACTTATATTATTCTATTAATTTATTAATATATTAAATTATTTTTATTTATATTAATATTAATTTTAAATATTTTAAAATAAAAAGTATAATTAATTATAATTTGCATCTTAAATTATGTTGAGTACATGATATTCTATTGTGCTGCTAAAAGTAAAAATAAGATAACAAATATAATTTTATCTCTTAATTCAATATATTTATTTATATTTTATACTTTTTTTACGATTAATTTTGTACGGTATTGGTATATTAAATAAAAATACCTGTTATAATAACAAAAAATAAAATAAAATTTCAATCAATAATTTTATATTCTTTACTTTTTTTTTTAGTTTTATTTTGGATTTTAATTTATTACTAAAAGGTAGTAAATTTCTATTGATAAGGTCCATGGGTTAGAATAAGTAAAATAATGTGATACCCACATTACAACATCCAATTGAAACAACCTAGGATTTAAAATGTTTATCTTTCTCTTTCTCGCCGTCTATTATATTATCAATTCTATTATATAAAAATCGATTTTTTACATTTAATGATAGAGTCAATGTAGCATGTTTCTGAGAGTCTTTCTTAATTTATTTTTTTAACTCATTAAATACAATTTATTATGATGCATTAATTATATCAACTAATTGATTTAATTAGATATTTAAGTATCACACAATTTAAAATTACGTATATTGATTTGATTTTTATGATATATAAATTTAAGGAATAAATTAAAATAATATAATTTATTACTTATTTAATTTGAATACAACAAATACAAACTTAATTTAGTCAAAAGTTTATTATTTTCTAATCTTCTATACATAAAAATGACAAAACAAAATCGTAAAAATAATCTTTTTATCATTTTTGCTATTTTAATTTTATTTTCTTTGCTTTTTTTATGTGTAATTTTATTTTACATTAACTTTGTGTATTTAATAACAAAATATACTCATATTAATTCTATCATATAATAATATATTTTTCTCCTATGTTAATCAAAGAATTTCAATAGTTATCAACTAAATCTAATAAAATGACTGAGAAGTGAGAACTACAATAAGTTAAACCCAGGTTCAAAATGTTGAAACGAAGGAAAGAAAACAGTGGATATATGATTAGAGAAAAATATATAATAACGAGAAATATACTAAAATTGGATTTTTCCTCCAACTAATAAAAGTGATGTGTCAATTCCTCATGAATTCATTTTTTCTCTAAAATGAAATCACTATTTTCTCTTCTAAATTTATTTTAGAAAAATATCTTTATTATAATTATATTACAATTAACATTTAACGAATAATGCATAATTATTAATTTAGGAAAATATCTTTATTATAATTATATAAAATTAATATTTAATATATTATCAACTAATAAAAGTGAAGTGTCAATTTCTCATGAATTTATTTTTCCTTCAAAATGAAAGCACTATTCTCTCTTCTAAATTTATTTTAGAAAAATATCTTTATTATAATTATATTATAATATTACAATTATATTACAAGTAGCATTTAATGAATAATGCATAATTATAGTAATTTAGAAAAATAAAATAAAGTCCAGTAATTTATCTTTCGACTGCACACGTATGTTGTAATACCCGGTCTAACCGAAATTTAGTAAATAATAAGTTAAATAGGAGCGAATATGGTTGAAATATTTGGCAATTGGAATTTGATAATTTAAATACGATATTTGGATTCAGTGAATTTTTTCGAGTCGAAAAATATAGTTTTCTGCGTAAGAGTGTGCAGTGGAATTTTGACCGGCAGTACCGGCTGAGATCTGTCTGGTACTACAACTGAGGAAATTGATTATGGGTAAATAAGATTAAGAAATGAGGAATTATAATTAGGGAAGGTAGAAATATTTAAAGTGCGATTTAGAGCGCTAATCTTAAAGGTTTTGGCTCAAAATTGGGCCAATGGGCAAAAATAAGTGAACCGGGCCTAAGTGGGCCTAAGACCCAACATATATAAACATTAGTTAGAAATTGGATCCGGGATGTCCATGCCGTTTGAAGAACGGGTAAAAAATGATTTAAAATGAGAAAGTTATGTCCGTCGGAAGATTGGGGGTTGAATCTGTAAATTCTGCAGCTTTTAACTTAGAAAATTTTTAGCAGAATGACCCTCCACGCGTAGGCGCACTTGGCGCGTACGCGTCGTTCTTCAAGAAGGAACTATCCGCGCGTGCGCGTGGTGTGCGCGGGCGCGTTGATGCGCTGCACCAAATGCCCAGCTATTTTCCCGAGAGTTGTGCCAGTTTTGTGCCTGGGGCGCAAGAGCACCCACGCGTACGCGTGGCTGACGCTTGCGCGTCGTTTGGCTATTTTTCAACCCGCGCGTATGACGCTTGCGCGTCGATGAGTTTTGTGGCCATCCACGTGTGCGCGTGGAGTGCGCGTACGCGTGGCTCTGTTTTCATGCCAAAGTTGACTTTTGAGTTTTAAAAGCCAAATCTCATACTTCTAAGCCTCCGATCTCACCTCTTATGTATTAAATCATTCTGATATGCCTAGCAATGAGCTAGGGGATGTGGTAACTTGCGAGTGAAGCAAGGGGAAAAGTTATGATCAATGATGATCAAAGATGATTATATGAGATATGGAGGATGACGGTGGAAGTACCGTGTATGCCATGAGCCGGAGGGCTATATTTATTGATAAATGGCCCGTTCTTGATTGGACCATGATCCGAATGGCTGAGTTATTGCCGGGTTACGGCAAAGCCATTATTGTTTATGGCTGAGTATGAATGCATATATGATTAATGAATGAATATGTTAAATGGATAATAATGAAAAAATATTGAAATGTGATGTGCGACACCGGGTAGTAGGCAGTGGCGTTGTCCACTTGCTCCGGGTATGAGACGGAAAAGGAGGATTATGATAAACGAGTTTAATCGTGGGGTTTTGAATAAATGTGTATTTGTGATACCTGGGTAGTAGAGGCAGAACAACTGGTGATGGTTTTGCTTATGATTCTGAGTCTGATTCGTGGAAGAGTCAGCGAGTTGGGAAACATGTGAAACATGAATTGAATTTAGCACTCCCTTATGACAGTTGCCTATTCATGGATTAGCGAGAACCTAGGATGAATAATTGGTAAAGAAGTTTAGGATGCTTAGTGAATTTTTGTTGCAGTACATTGAATTTATTTGGCACTTTTACCGTACTGGGAACCCATGGGCCCGGGGTTCTCATTCCGTATATATCTCTTGTTTTTCAGATACAGGTCCAGATGCTCAGAAGTGAGTTGTGGGTCGTCTGAGAGACGGTGAAGATCTTTATTTTCTCTACTTTGTGTTTTGATTAGAATCTCTCCACCTTTGTTTTGGAAAGTTTATATTATGTATTGAACTCTTTGAATTTGCCTATAGAGGCTCTCATGTTTTCTTCGGGAGAGATTAGAATATACTGTTGTCAATTAATTTCATAATGTACTCTAGCCGACCTAAACTTCGCGGGTCGCGACTAGTAGCTACTTACTTATGTTATATATATCTATCTGTTATCTATCTCTTAATCTCCTCTACGCCTTGTCCGTATATTGTTTTCGGCTTCACGGTTTATCTTTTGTTGTCGAAACGTGAGAGATATGTCTTCGCGATTTTATTTCTACTCTTTTCAAGCTTCTCGATTAATAATCCTTTCGAAATTACCTATATTTATTTATTAAAAATCCACCTGAGAGTCGTACCACCGTAATATCATTGACTTATGACTCGAGCATAAGGATTTGAATATTAGGGTGTTACAATTATGGTATCAGAGCAGTTCGTCCTCGTGAGCCTGAGGGATGGAACTGCTTATGCTTCAATGCATACTCTGAGTTTGTGCCTGTGCTAGTTAGGGTATCTAATCGATACGTCTAGCATGAAGTCCATGAGTGTACCTTTGGTACTTTGAAGCACTATACTTCCGATATTGAGACTGATCAACTTGATATCGATTGTTTGGTGTGTATAGGAACCAGATGGCACCTCGTGGACCTGGTCGGGGACGTGAAAGAGATCGTACTAATACGCAGGAACCGGAAATCAACCCGAATAACCCGGTAAACCTTATGGCGGCGTTGGAGAATATGGCTACTGCTATGCAGGCCACTACGGAGGCTCTTGGGCAACAGATGAACAATAATGGCAATGACGGAAGGGAAGCTCAGGGCCCGATGACACTGGCAACCTTCTTAAAGGTTAATCCACCTAAGTTCAAGGGAACCACCAATCTGACTGAAGCTGATACTTGGTTTCAGGCCATGGAGCGAGCACTGCAAGCGCAATTGGTGCCTGAAGAGCAGCGTGTTGAATTCACTACCTATCTACTCACGGGGGAAGCATCGCATTAGTGGCAAGGGGCTCGACGTCTCCTGCAACAGGGGAATGATCATATCACTTGGGATGCCTTCCAGGTGGAATTCTATAAGAAGTACTTTCCGAATTCCGCCAGGACAACCAAGGAATTGGAGTTACTGCAGCTAAAGCAAGGTACTATGTCCATATCTGAGTATACAGACAAATTTGAGGAGCTATTCAGGTTTTTCCGCATGTGTCAAGGAGCTCCGGGAGACTTCGAGGAATGGAAATGCATTAAGTATGAAGGAGGGCTCCGGAGCGACATCTTAAGTTCAGTGGGACCAATGGAGATCCGAACTTTTTCAGAGTTAGTGAATAAGAGCAGAATTGCTGAAGAGTGTGTGAAAAGGAGGGTTGCAGAGAAGGGAAGTCATAGAGAGCACAACCAAGGATTCGCATCAAGGGGTCGAGAGTTTAAGGAGAGAGGATACGTACAACACTTTCCCCAAGGACAGAATAACTTTGCGACGAGTAAGGAGTCCCAAAGGAATGGTAAGGGAAAACGGGCAGCGGCTGCTTCTGATATTTCAAGCGGTCAGAGATGTGGAAGTCATCACCCAAATAGGCCGTGCCGATTGGGGTTAGGTGTATGTTACAAGTGCGGGTTACCAGGGCATGTATCAAGAAATTGCCAACAAGGAGAGAGTCAGGATGCGGGCCGATTGCGACAGTAAGATTGAGGTAATTGCCTTAATACAAATGGATAAATGCCTGTGATGTAAATGACTTTCTGTTGAGAATGATGTGTTGTGTTTGTTATGTAATTGGTTGATTTCTGGATTTTTGGTGAAATGGATTGAACTCGTGACTTTTAGTTCCTTTGATTTAAATAGATAAGGGATGGTCCTAAATGATGGATTTGGAAATGTTAATTCGAATTGTCGGTCAAGTTAAGTGGTGATTTAGTACTTGAGGAAATAAGTGATGGAACTAATACTTGACGAGAAATCAAGGTGGCATAGTGGAAGCTTGCTAAAGCGTTAGCATAGTATGGTAATAATAAGAAAAAGTAGAGCATGATTGGAAATGCTTTATGCTTTGAGTACTTAAAATTTTAGTGAGCTTATGCAGATAATGATTCTAGGTAATTGGAATTAATTGCGGCTGTGAGCCTTGATGGTTCTGAAACGGATGAGGAAATTATCATTAATGCATAATTGGATTTAGATGATGAGAGAGTGCGAGTTGTCGTGTTTGAGAGATGAGTACCATGATGTTTGGTCATAGTGACCTTGGAATTAGATTGAGATTTATAATGATTGGTTTTGAAAGACGAATGTGAAAGCCACTAAATTGAAATACAGATGCAGTACTGAGATTGGTTTGAGGGAGCCCGTGACGGGTGGTAAACTCCAATTTTTGGGGAGGTACTGTTGAAAATTTTTCTCCAAAAAAATTTGAAAGAGTGCTGGTTATGGTTTTGAGGATAATTTTTTTATATGAGTAACTTTAACGAAAGAGATGTGTCTCGAATGCTTTTATAGATTATTAAAGGAAAGCGGATTCTCATGATTTTTGTTAAATTGTTATTTCAAACTCATTTGCTTTCTAGAAATGAAAGGAGTTTTTGATTTATGAGTCAGAGACTTTATAACAGTAAGTCATGTAGAAATTCGAAGGTTTGAGAATAAGAAAGTAAGTTTGGAGGTTATGCTTGGAGTTTAGCTGTGATTAGTGGTAATTGGCTTGGCAGAGGGAGAGGATAGTGATGGATGGAATTTTCGAGGGCAAAAATTTCTGTTAGGGGGGGAGAATGTAATACCCGGTCTAACCGAAATTAATTAAATAATAAGTTTGGCATGTTTTGGTTGATTTTGAAAAGAGTTGAAAATGGCTTGTTTTGAAAATGGCACCTAGTGGTTTTATATGAAAACATGGTTTTTGGGCATACTTTGACGGGACATAACTTGGACTACAGATCTCTGTTTTGTACCAAATCTGTTTAGAAATGAAATTGGATCCGGGATGTCCATGCCGTTTGAAAAACGGGTGAAAAATGATTTAAAATGAGAAAGTTATGTCCGTCGGAAGATTGGGGGTTGAATTTGTAAATTCTGCAGCTTTTAACTTAGAAAATTTTTAGCAGAATGACCCTCCACGCGTAGGCGCACTTGGCGCATACGCGTCGTTCTTCAAGAAGGCACTATCCACGCGTGTGCGTGGTGTGCGCGGGCGCGTCGATGCGCTGCACCAAATGCCCAGCTATTTTCCCGAGAGTTGTGCCAGAGTTGTGCCAGTTTTGTGCCTGGGGCGCAAGAGCACCCACGCGTACGCGTGGCTGACGCTTGCGCGTCGTTTGGCTATTTTTCAACCCGCGCGTCCGCGCGTCGATGAGTTTTGTGGCCATCCACGCGTGCGCGTGGAGTGCGCGTACGCGTGGCCCTGTTTTCATGCCAAAATTGACTTTTGAGTTTTAAAAGCCAAATTTCATACTTCTAAGCCTCCGATCTCACCTCTTATGTATTAAATCATTCTGATATGCCTAGCAATGAGCTAGGGGATGTGGTAACTTGCGAGTGAAGCAAGGGGAAAAGTTATGATCAATGATGATCAAAGATGATTATATGAGATATGGAGGATGACGGTAGAAGTACCGTGTATGCCATGAGCTGATTTTATTTCTACTCTTTTCAGGCTTCTCGATTAATAATCCTTTCGAAATTACCTATATTTATTTATTAAAAATCCACCTGAGAGTCGTACCACCGTAATATCATTGACTTATGACTCGAGCATAAGGATTTGAATATTAGGGTGTTACATATCAGAGCCAGAACCCGGATCGATGTGCCAGCGAGGGCGCTGGGCTCCCTTAGGGGGGTGGATTGTAAGGCCCACATCGGTTGGAGAGGGGAACGAAGCATGCCTTATAAGGGTGTGGATACCTCTCCCTAGCATGACGCGTTTTGACGAGTGAGTGTGGGGGGCTTAGGCTATCATCCCTATCGTCAAAGGCAAAACCGTGAGGCCTTGTGTGCCAAAGCGGACAATATCGTGCTAGCGGGTGGTCTGGGCTGTTACATATGTAGAATAACTTTTAAGAAGGAGTCACGTATAGTAAATACGGTCGATGATTGTAAAACTGTATACTAACATTGATATAATATTATTTTAGGTATATGTTTTGTAGGTATCAAAGAAAAGTGTTGAGTTATTTTTTAGTGGGTTTAAATTATTTATTGTTTATTAGGCTGCGTTTGTTTTCAAAGACAGGACAGAACATGACACTGAGACAGAGACAATAGGATGGAGACACTAAAAATTTTTGTTTGTGTATTGTGTTTGGATACGATGTACAAGACACTAATGTAATGTCTAGTATTATGTTTGGATACACATGGACAAGATTAAAATATTATATGAAATGACTAAAATAACCATTGATTCTAAATTTTCTACGTTAAGTATAAACTAATTTAATAGAGAATGAGAATACGTAGAGTACAGACGAAACTTGAAAAAATATTTGAAGAGACCAAAAATTTTAATAAAAAATATATAATAATATTTATATTAAAATAAAAATTATAAATATATTTATTTTATTTTTAAATTTATTATTAATATGTAGGAATACATATGGTTAAGACCACTGGACAATCAAGAACCATCAAATCATATTAACAGAAGTAGATAACTGCTTCGAAGTAAGAAGATGCGAGGGTAGGGAAGAGAAAATGAATGGAGTTGAATTATACAATTTCTTAGACCAAGAACAACTACTATGAGAATTGTATAGTTGCTCAACAAAGACTCTTCAAATAGAAGCCTTAAAATATAATCAATATAAAATTTCTTTTGGACTTATTTATATATTTTATATGTTTTTTTTTAATTTGTCTTATATTAAAAAAAGACAAACTGAACACTAGTTCTAAATATGTGCAAAACTGTTGAACCATTAAACATCTGATAAACTAGTACGATGTAAAGAGACATCAGGAATATCAACTAAAGTCATAAAAACTGGGGCATGATCAGATCCTTCCAGCTTAATGCTCCATCCTCCTTTCCACCTGTGTGCACTGAGCATATCATAAAGTTAAAAGTTATATTCTAGTGTCAAGAAAGGCATACAACACTAATCTTGATCATATGATACAGCTCATTTCCATTCTTTTATTTGTTTAAAGATCATCTCTTTGGACAAACTGAAACAATCCCTTTTATTCAAAGTTCTAGGAATTTCAAGGCCATACTTGAACAAACATTGTTTGAGTATGAATTGAAGAATGAAATAAAATTAAAGCCCAGTCAACAAAGTTTGATCTTATGGAATTGATTGGAGAAAAAAAAAAGGCATAAACACCATTAACAAAATTAACTACATATATCAAGATAATATACCTCAAAAAAAAATTTATCATAGTATTAACAACATCCAGGAGCCTTTCACAATAATCTTCCTTTATGTTTCCGCATTTTTAAGCTTGGAAATTCTGTAAATAAATCAAATAAACTAAATATTAAATATCTGCATATCTAAATTTGTATCCTGTAACAGTAAAGGCTTAGAGTGGTACCTTCTCAGCGCAATACCTTCAAGCTCATTTAGTAAAGGCTTAGAGAGGTATCTTTTATTTTCACAAAATTCTAAAAATAGAAAATACTAAAAATGAAAACACAAACCAAACACACTTAATTTTCTTTGCAGGGAACAAAAAAATAGTGATCATCAATCCTATATAAAGAAAAAGGTGGTGCTACTTGATAACATCATGAATCTAAAAGGAAGTTAAAAACAGAATATCAGTATGAGTTAACTTACTAGCGTCCTTTCTGGCTCCGACACACTATTCAGTCTCTCAATTACACTATCATCAGCCAAAGATATCTCATCAACAAGAAAAAGATCACCCCTTCTCATTGCTTTTACAAGGGGACCATCCTGCCATTCAAATATGCTACAAATGACTTGGATTAAGAAAAACGGGTACAGAAAATAAAACTATTGCAGAAAATAATGTGTTAAAAAAGATCTCCTAGTAAGGACCATGCATTATGTTAAAAAATCAGTTTGACTTTTCTTCTCCATTGCATCTGAGTCCTGCATCCATTATTAAGACTTTCAGCACTTGTACAATTTGTACTGCATATGGTGAGTGTTTGTAATAAACAGATTTACTAACAATAATTAAAATGAGGAGCACTGAAAACTATATATGAAGACAAATTTTAATGAGACCTTTTTCATTATGGTTTCCTTCTTCCAAGTTTCCACACCCTTAAAGAATGCCTTGGTTGATGTCACTGCAAAAAACCACATCAAAGATCAGTAAGAACTGTAAGAAAGAGGTGAAAGCCTACATTTTAGTCAATGTTAAGATTCATCATTACCTACAAAGATAACAATAAGCAGTATAATGACCATCCAATCAGGGAAAAGAACATTGAAGGTCACTACAATGCTGATTCCAAGCATCAGCATTGGTTGAATGAGAAGTGCCAAATCATAGTCAATTATAAGCATATCTAATGTTGGATGCCTTAGTCTAAGGTTGTAGTAAACAGTTGACAAAGTTGCTCCCATGATCATACCTGAAAACAAAAACAAAATTGGCTTATAATTGAAGATAACTGGACTCATGGGAATTGCAATTCTTTTATTTGAAATGTAAAACTAGGATAATACACAAGTTTTATTATTCTCTTCCTGCAACTACTAAAATAACTCATTAAAAATTTTCTTTGAGCCAAATCAGCTAGTACACCTAAACACTATCTGGCATAAACAAACTCAAATGAGAAATTTATAGCAGAATGGTGATCATCAAATTTATTATTATGTGTGCTTTTGTCTTACATTTTGAGATAGCAGTTGATGATTTTGGATCAAAATCAATGATGAGACTAAGCATGGGAACAAATATGCCACCTCCACCAACACCACCTATGCTTCCAAATGCAGCTCCACAAAATCCAATAAAGCTACCAAGCACAATTCTCCACCCAAATTCCATATCATGCACATATTATAATAAATATATATTAACATCCATTTATAAACTTCCCCGACACAGAATAACAATAATAATAATAGTAATTATAATACAATAGAAAAAATGAACTTTACATCAACACATCAGCAAGAACAATAAATTCAATAGAACTTGTATACCAATCACTACTCACCATGAGACTTGGGCAAGGAAAACCATTTGATGAGAAAAACTACAGCCAAAAAAAGAATTCAATAAGCCATTAATTTGCAGCAACAAATACATATATGGACAAACGATACTAATTTCTAACCTTATTGGCAGCTGAGACAAGTCCGAAGTAGCTTATTGCTTATTGCTTATCAAACATTTATGTGAGTAACTTCTATTCTATTTTATTTTATTTATCTAATCACTAACACAAGTTGCATTAAAGACTTTACACCCACGCCATCACCAAGTTTCTGACTAGCTACTCGGAACTCTTCCATAGATTTCTCAGGGTTTATCTGCCCCAAAAAAAGATTCAATAGAATGCGAGAAACAGTTTCACAAATAGAAACATATGAGCACTATTAGTTTAATATTCAATTCTTTTTCAATCAAAATGAGTACCTCGAGAGCATATAATGGTGACTCCACTCCTTCAACCGGAACAAGATGTAATACTTCCTCTCCTTCCCTGCCACCATCTCATCAAATCCACATTAGGACAGGAACACATTGAGATGGAAACAGAGATAATTAACAATAAGAGCAGATTGAATCAGATTAGCCTCCTGCTTCTATTGGTGGTAAAATTTATCAAAATCTTCAAAAATTTTAAGTGAAAGATAGCGAGGCTTTAATCTTAGCAAGTAACCTCAAACAAGCAAGTAACTCTAACAAGCAAGTAATCTCAAACAAGAAAAGCTTATACCTTCCATATGAATTTTGAGTCGAAGTCTGGGAAAACAAAATCACAATAAGCAATGAGAAAGCACAGCGATTACGATAAGCAAACAAAATCATATGAATTTTGAGTTGAAGTCTGAGAAAAATATAATGATGCCATTACAAAGATCACCTTGAATTTAGATTGCTTGAGAATAGGAGCATCGCCAGTGGCTCTCCGATGAACAACCACTGCCACAAAACCAAAACCCTAGTTCACGCACCCTATCAGTTCGAACAGGGTGAAAGAGAGAGGTGGAACCGCGGCTGACAGTAGAACCGATTTTGGTCGCCACGGAGCTAGGGCTTGTGCGAAGGTATGCGAGCCAGCAATGAGGGGGATAAAAGGAGAGAGATAGGTGCGGCGGTGGTGGAGCTTGAAATTGCTTTGTTCTGCGAATGAGAAAGACAGGAAGCTTGCTTTGTTTAAAAAAGAGGAGAAGAAGGAAAAGGTAGCTCCGGCGGTTAGGGTGGCCAGCGATGGAGTTGTAAGTGAGGAATGGAGAAGAAGGAGCTCGTGTGACGGAGAGAAGAAGGAGCCAGTTGACGGAGTGGGGAATGCTAGGTTTAACTAAGGGAGTTCTTCGATTTGAAGTTGAATGAAGTATTATCAAATTATTGTGTGCTGTGAATGGAGTTCGGGCAAATGTTAGGTTTAACTAAAAATTATAGACGAAATATTTTAAATTACAAACAGATTTTCTATCTGTAATCATTTTTCACGAAAAAAATTAATTTTTTTGACAGAATTATCGACGGATTCTCTTTTCCGTCTGTAATTTATGTTAATTTATTTTTTTGATTTTCTGACAAAAAATCCCTCTAAAATTCCATCTGTATTTCCGTGGGATAAAATCCGTCGAAAATATCCGCCTGTAATAACTAATTTTCTAGTAGTGATTTTAAAAGATCAATTTTACCTTTAATAATATTTATTTTTCAAAAATTTCAAGACTAATTATAGGAAAAATAAGAAGGGATAATAGTAGAATAATAAGAAATATCTATGGGCAAAAAGGAAAACAAAATTTATAAAAAAGTCCGTGTCCACTCTTCCAAATCCCGTGTCTATCATTGTCCTTCGTAAAAGAATGGACACAAAAATATAAAAAACTGTCTCAGAGACAATGTGTTCTGTGTTCATGTCTCTGCTTCCAAACACATTTTAAACATGTACTGTATATGTCTCTGTATCCTGTCTCCGAAAACAAACGCTACCTTAGAGAATTTTGTGCATTAGAATTCTCTAATAATTTATTATTTATTTTGAGTTGATTTTGATATGTTCTTACTTTACAGTAAAACAACATATAAAAATTTGTTGGTGAGTCTAAATATTACTAGGTTATTTATGGTCACATTGAGTATATATGTTTGATTTATTAAAAAAAGTAAACTACTAAAACTAATTAATAACTATTTTAGAGTTAATACATTTAATATTAGATTAAAAAAAAACAAACAATACATAATACATATTTGTTAAAGTACATGATAGTATTAATTTTTTGAAAAATAAATATATGCTTAAAAATATTTATTTATGACTCAAAATGATAACATCTGTTATTCAAATTATACTTAAAAATTATAATACAATATTCGTATATGCGTTTAGTTATTTATTATTTTAATTTGTTAAAGTGTACTCTAAAAATTACCATTTTAAGAAAATTATCATTCAAACATATAAGTTAATTGTAACCAATGTTAATTTCATTTACTATTTTTGTGCAATTGAATAAATGGTAATATAATAAAAGAAAATTAACCATTCAATGTGTGTAAAATGCAAAGAACTCTGCTATACATGTATAAGCTCCTTTGCACATACATTAAAAAACAAAAGAATAAAAGTACATGTATGAAACAAGTAAATATTTCTGAGGAAATGACTATAAATTAATATTATTTTGCGAACGGAAGATCTAATTTTTTTAATTTTCGTTACAACTTACGGATCAATAATCTATAGAATAGTGGAATTAATTCTAATTGAAGCTACTGACATGTATTATTGCTTTAAAGTTAAACAACAAAAGTACAATAAAATAATATATGAATAATTATTAACCGAATTATATATCAATATATCAAAAAAGTTTAATCACTTAATTTTTTTTGATATTATGATCGTGCAATTCGTTTCAATTAAAATATATGAATCTCTTTTTAAAATAAACTTTAGATAAATACCTTTAAAAATATTAAACACATCAACCGCGAGTAACTCGGACTATACAATAGGGTCTATTAATATAAAAAAGTACCACTACATTAATTTTGTCTCTGTGACTAAAATGTAAATTTTTTTTTATTTCAGTTTTTAATTATTTAGTCTATACAAGCGGAAATAAAACAATCTTATATATTGTACAAATATCTTATATACTATAAACGAATACCTTTTAATTTCAGTTTTTACATAAACTTTAGATAAATACCTATAAAAATATTTATTATAGTCTATATAAGCG
>NC_029793.2:63102729-63147264 GCF_000816755.2 Arachis ipaensis
AAGTGAAAATAAAACAGTCTTATAAATTGTACAAATAATTATTATATTTAAAATTTTTAAAAATTAAAAAGAATAATTTTTAGTACCAACATATAAGTAATAATAAATTTTTGTAATAGATCAATATTTGGTCCGGGCATAGTCCGGGTATTCCACTAGTCAGTGTAATGAGTATAGCAGACACATATTCCGTACACTCTCTGAGGAACCAACTGTTGACATTGTTGTTGTGGGAGAGGTTGAGGTTGTTGTTGATTTAGCTGTAGCTGCTTCAATATGTTGGTCATCTCTTCCAGAGTCTGTGTGAGAACAGCAGTCTCACTACTAGAGGAAACCTCCGCAACAGTCTTAGGATGGTTGTTCCTGTGCTTTGCATTCCGGGTAGACTCAGCTAGATCGGTGATCAATTGCCACGCTTCTATCGCCGTCTTATACTTCTTCAGAGAGCCATTACTCGCAGCATCTAGTGTAGTCTTGTCTTGAGGCTTCATGTCTTGTGTGAAATAGCTAATCAACACCAATTGGTCAATCTTGTGGTGGGACATGAGTCTAGGAGATTCCTGAAGCGTTTCCAATACTCGTAAAGAGTCTCTGACTCGCTTTGGATAATGCAGGAAATTTCTTTCCTTAGTCTATCTGTAACTTTAGCTGGAAAGCATTTCTCCAGGAATTCCCTTCTGAGCAGATCCTAATTAGTAACAACTTCTTCAAGTTGAGTGTAGAATCACTCCCTTGCCTTTCCCTCAAGAGAAAACGGAAGGCATATAGCCAAATAGTAGTCTTATCTGCACCATGACGCCTAGCAATTGAGCAGGCTGTCTAAAAATCTCTAAGGTGCTTGATAGGCTCTTGAGCAGGTAAGCCATAAAACTTGGGTATTAGATTGATTAGCGCAGTCTTCAGTTCAAAATCTACAGACAGATTTGGATGACACGCTTGATACGGTTGCAGTGTAAAGTCTGGAGCTCCTGCTTCCTGGAGAGTAATCCTTCTGGGCTCCGCCATATTACCTGCACGTAAATCAATAGAATCAGTAGAAGAAGAGCTTGTTTCTTCCTCAAATGGCACTTCAGATTTGCTCTCAGATAAGACTGGTGAATTGGTAGTAACCGCTTCACCACCCTCAGAGGCTAACCGACGCCGAGCTCACCTAATATGTGAAATAGTTCTTTCGATTTTAGGATCAAACGCGGCTAAGCTCGGATCAGGCAGTGAACACATCATTCAATGAAAGAAACATACAGCTCATGGTAATAAAATAAAATAAAATATGCAAATATGTAGAATTAAAAATATTTACACCAACCAATAATTTAGCACACTATTGCAACTCTCCGGCAACGGCGCCAAAAATTGACAGGCGGAAAATTGCCGATTAAGAATTTATAATAAGAACAGCGTTGCAAGTATAGTTCTTAACCGATGAAAATTCCGCTTATCAATTTAGAAAGTTGTCACAATTTAAGAATAAAATACTGGGAGTAGAATTCCCAAGTCGTCTCCCAACGAGTTGACAAAAGAGTGCGATTTATTGGTTAGAAATTTTCTGAAAAAATTTTAAGAGTTAGAGAACAGAAAAATAAATGATTGTAAATTAAAGCAATGAAAATTAGCAAGAGAATTTATATAATCAAAATAAAAAGCCTTGACTGGGAGAAGATTAATTGGAAGTTTTATCCTTGTTGAATTTTCCCAAGTGTAATAGTAAGAGGTTGTTGTTTTTATTTAGTTAACCCTTACCGAATAAAGAAAAGTCAAGTAATTGAGCTAACTCTAATTCACAAGTCCTAATCCTCTCCTATGGAAGGATTAGCGTTAGTGACTAGAGAGTTAGCCAACAACTTCCAATTGCAAATTAACACTTGAGTATTCCAACTCAAGGGTCTCCTATTAATCAACTCCCAAGTCAAGTTGAGAGTCTACTCGATTGACATGAATGCCATTTTCATAAACCATAAAAGGAAATAAAAAGAAGACATGATAAATTAAATAAAATAATAACTGAAAATCAATTAAAGGTAAAAATAGTTCTTTGCATTAATAAATTCCAAAATCAAAGATATCCATATGTAAATCTGAACAGGGTAAATGGGTGATTAAAAAGTAAGGGAATAAGGAAATAAACTAGAATAATGGAAACTTTAAGGGAGGTAGTAACTCTTCTCAATATCCAAATCAAAAGCATAAAACTCTAAAACTATGAATGTGAAAAAACTTAGAGGAAGTAGTGTTCTCTCTCTAAGATTCAAAACTAAAACTAAAAACTATGCGAATGAGAATGTGTGTTGAGTCTCTGCTTGTCCCCTGGCTCTAGTCTGTGTTTCTAGGCCGAAAACTGGGTCCAAACTCAGCCCAAAATCGCCCCCAGCGTCTTCTGCGATTTCTGCACGTGGCGCACGTCACGCATACGTGTAAGTCACGCATACGCGTCGATGGTCCTCTTCGCATGTCACGCGTACGCGTCAGGTACGTGCACGCGTCGCTGTGAAATCTCCAATTCACGCACATGCGTGAGCCATGCATGCGCGTCGATCCTCGCTGGTTATCTCCTTTATTTCTTGTGCTCCTTTCATTTTTGTAAGCTTTCTCTCCATCCTCTAAGCCATTCCTGCCCTATATAGCCTGAAAACACTTAGCACACCGATCACGGCATCGAATGGTATAAAGGGGAATTAAAATACACAATTTAAAGGCTTAGGAAGCAAGTTTTCAATCATAGAACAAAATTGGGAAAGAATTGTAAAATCATGCAAATTGTATGAATAATTGTGTAAAGACTTGATAGAAACCACTCAAATTAGCACAAGATAAACCATAAAATAGTGGTTTATCAATAGCTTAGAATTTAAGTTAGAGGGGGGGATTACGGAGAGTACTGAAACTCTGCCCAATTTTACTTTCTTTGTAACTTTTCAATTCTGTAATGTACTTTTCATTTTCATTTTCCATTTTTAGAGCTATGAACAACTAAACCCCTTTCATTGGGTTAGGGAGCTCTGTGTAATTCAATGGATCAATATTAGTTTTCATACTTCTTCTTCTTTCTTTTCTCTTGATCTTGCTAGAAAGCTTTCGTTCTTCATCCTAGTGGATAGTTGTCTTGGGAAAGAAGCTATCCATAATTGGATCTCCTCTGAACCTTGGAAGAGGAATGAGGAGATCTTGCTAGAAATGCTTTCTCACATTGCATTAGATTGGGTGACATGTAATCGTACCAACACTTTGATCTATGAATATGTGTGGTATAATTAGTGACCATACCTCATCTCTTCCCATGAGCACTTAAATTAAGGAATTGGGCAATTATTCATGCTTAGAGAGATTGGATTGTCAAGGAATTGGGATCCAATCACCTAAGATTGCCAAGGAGATCAATGAATGCATTGATTGAGGAAGAGATGAAAATGAATTTAATCCGGAGAATTATAACATCTCCTTACCCCAATGAGCTTTCCCATCTCTGATCTACCCATTCTTTTACATTCTGTCTTTAAATTGATGCTCAATTTCCCCATTCCCATTTAATTTCTTGCAATTTAAGTTTCTGCTCTTACATTCTGCAATTTAATTTCTGTTCATTTAATTTCTTGCAATTTAAGCTTCCCGCCAATTTACATTCTGCAATCCCAATTTCAAATCAGATTTAGTTCAACTAGAACAATTCTCCAATTAACATTGATCAACCAACCAATCTCTGTGGGATTCAACCTCACTCTACAGTGAGTTTTTACTTGACTACAATCCGGTGCACTTGCCGGTAGAAAATTGTTGAGAGACAATTTTCGTGCATCACCTCTTCCTCACCAATCTCTAGATTTGATTTTGGTATAAAAATCATGTTTTTGGCTTGTGTGTTCATGGTACTTGGTGATTTTTGTGTATAGGGGAAACTCTAGCTTGGGTTCTAGCTAGATATCATCACCAATTTCAGTGGACAAAGGTAAGAGTCACTTTTCCAATTTATTTATGAAGTTTTATGGAATCCTAAAGTTGAGTATTATGTATATTATGTGAAATTAGAGTAGATTGAGTACTTGAGGCATTGAGTTGAGCATTGGTGGTGTTTGAGCTTGGCGGAGGTGAATTTGGAACTTGGACTTGGTGGACTTCAAGCTTGAGAGTTTGTTTTTGATGTTATTAAGGTATGGTTTAAGTTTCATTTAATTACCATGAAATGTGACATGAAGTCCTAGGCTAGATGCCCTAGGAATAGAGTTGAAATATATGAATGGATGGAATTTAATTGTTGTAAGTAATGAATTCTTAGATTTGGCTTTTATGTGGTGGCTGGTTATTTAGTTGAGCCTATGAATTGAATTGATGCATTGAGATGTGATTGATGTTATGAGGTTGTTAAATTGAAATTTATAAATGCTGTGTAAATTGATAATTAACGGTATGAAATAAGTAAATTGATGTAATTGTAAATGGTGTGTTTATGATTATGATGGTGACAGTGAATTTAAAGTGATTAATATTTGGTGATTGGGTTCAATGTTTGAGGTGTGTTTAAAATTGGAAAATTGTCGAGACAGATAATTAATGAATGATACGATGTTGTGTGGATTAGATATGGTTTGATTTGAGTATGGTGTTGAAATAGAGATAACGGTTTTACGTGTCAAATGCAAGAGGATTGAGAATTGGTATAAAGTTCAAAGTGCAGAGTTTTTGGCAAAAACAGATTTTTAGCCAACTTCGGCGAGCTATAACTTGGTCTTCAAAGTTGGAAATTTAGCGAAAATAGATTTCTATAAAAGTTTATTCAAACACCGTTCTAATGATTTAAGAATCGTTGAAAAATGAATTTTGTGGAATAAGTTATGAGATTTCAAAGTTTGGGGGAGAAATTGAATTTTTGCAACATAACAGCATTCTGAAAATTGATAAACATGTGAACGCAAACGTGTCAAGAGATGCAAGTATTGGGCTGCTTAATACTCCTGCATACGCAGACGGGGGCTGCCTACGCAGCTTTGGAAATTTTTACACTCGCGCATATGCGAACTTCTCGCATAGACGAGACTATGTTGCTGCCAACACACTCGCGTATGCGACAATGCCAAGTTTGACACTCATGCGTACACGGATGAGGCAAGCATACGTATGACCCCCAATTTTTCCGAAATTGTGTTTTTAAATCTTTCAACCAATCTTCTAGTCTTCCAAACTGATGACAAGTCATCTTAGACTAGTTTCACAAGCCTTTTTCATTCATTTTTACTTAGTTTTCATGTATTTCTTAGGCAATAAGTAAGTAATTGGACTGGAATTTCATGCATCCTGATGAGCGGATAATTTATACGCTTTTTGGCATTGTTTTTACATAGTTTTCAGTATAATTTAATTATTTTTTAGTATATTTTTATTAGTTTTTAATTAAAAATCACATTTCTGGACTTTACTATGAGTTTGTGTGTTTTTCTGTGATTTCAGGTATTTTCTGGCTGAAATTGAGGGACCTGAGCAAAAATCAGATTCAGAGGTTGAAGAAAGACTGCAGATGTTGTTGGATTCTGACCTCCCTGTACTCAAAGTAGATTTTCTGGAGCTACAGAACTCTAAATGGCGCACTTCCAATTGCGTTGAAAAGTAGACATCCAGGGCGTTCCAGCAATATATAATAGTCCATACTTTGAATAAGGATTGATGATGTAAACTGGCGTTCAACGCCAGTTCCATGCTGCATTCTGGAGTCAAACGCCAGAAACAGGTTGCAAAGTGGAGTTCAACGCCAGAAACAGGCTACAAACTGGCGTTCAACTCCAAGAGAAGCCTCTACACATGTAAAGCTCAATGCTCAGCCCAAGCACACACCAAGTGGGCCCCGGAAGTGGATTTCTACATCATTTACTCAATTCTGTAAACCCTAGTAACTAGTTTAGTATAAATAGGACTTTTTACTATTGTATTAGACATCTTGGGACGTTTAGTTCTTAGATCATGGGGGCTGGCCATTCGGCCATGCCTGAACCTTTCACTTATGTATTTTTCAATGGTAGAGTTTCTACACACCATAGATTAAGGTGTGAAGCTTTGCTGTTCCTCAAAGATTAATGCAAAGTACTACTGTTTTTCTATTCAATTCAACTTATTCTGCTTCTAATATATTTATTCGTACTTCAATATGATGGATGTGATGATCGTGACAGTCATCATCATTCACAACTTATGAACGCGTGCCTGACAACCACTTCCGTTCTATCTTAGATTGAATGGATATCTCTTGGATATCTAATACAGGGGACCGAGTCCGAGTTATTAGTGTCTTCGTGGTATAAGTTAGAACCCATGGATGGCCATTCCTGAGATCCGGAAAGTCTAAACCATGTCTGTGGTATTCCGAGTAGGATCTGGGAAGGGATGGCTGTGACGACCTTCAAACTTGCGAGTGCTGGGCGTAGTGACAGATGCAAAAGGATCAATGGATTCTATTCCAGTATGATCGAGAACCGACAGATGATTAGCCGTGCCATGACAGAGCATTTGGACCTTTTTCGCTGAGAGGATGTGATGTAGCCATTGACAACGGTGATGCCCTACATAGAGCTTGCCATGGAAAGGAGTAGGATTGATTGGATGAAGACAGCAGGAAAGCAGAGATCAGAGGAACGAAAGCATCTCTATACGCTTATCTGAAATTCTCACCAATGAATTACATAAGTACCACTATCCTATTTTATATTTTATTTATTTTCATCTACTATAATTTCTTAATACAATTTAATCCGCCTGACTGAGATTTACAAGGTGACCATAGCTTGCTTCAAGCCGACAATCTCCGTGGGATCGACCCTTACTCACGTAAGGTTTATTACTTGGACGACCCAGTGCACTTGCTGGTTAGTTGTACGAAGTTGTGAGACAAATATAAGATCATGAACGTGCGTATTGAGTTTTTAGCGCCGTTACCAAGGAATGGAATGATCACGATTTCGCACACCAAGTTTTTGGCGCCGTTGCCGGGGATTGTTCGAGTTTGGACAACTGACGGTTCATCTTGTTGCTTAGATTAGGTAATTTTCTTCTTGTTTCAACTTTTATTTGGTTTTCAAAAACTTTTTCAGAAATTTTTTCTTTGTTTTCGTTTTTCTTAAAATAAATTTTCGAAAAATAAAAAAAATTTAATAAAATCATAAAACCAAAAATATTTTGTGTTTCTTGTTTGAGTCTGGAGTCAATTTTTAAGTTTGGTGTCAATTGCATTTTTTCAAAAAAATTTATGCATTTTTTCGAAAATTTATGCATTCATTGTGTTCTTCATGATCTTCAAGTTGTTCTTGGTAAGTCTTCTTATTTGATCTTCATATTTTCTTGTTTTGTGTCTTTTCTTGTTTTTCATATGCATTTTTAATTTGTTAGTTTTTGAAGTTTGAAAATTTCTAAGTTTGGTGTCTTGCATGTTCTTCTTTCATTAAAAATTTTCAAAAATAAGTCTTGATGTTCATCTTGATCTTCAAAGTGTTCTTGGTGTTCATCTTGACATTCACAGTGTTCTTGCATGCATTGTGTGTTTTGATTCATAATTTTTATGTTATGAGTCTTTTTCATGTTTTTCTCTTTCTTCATAAAAAATTCAAAAATAAAAAAAATATCTTTTCCTTATTTTACTCAAAATTTTCGAAAATATGATCTGATTTAGTCAAAAAGTTTTTAAATTTAATTGTTTCTTATGAATCAAATCAAATTTTCAATTTAAAAATTCTATCTTTTGCAAATCTTTTTCAAAAATCAAATCCTTTTCAAAATTTCTTTCTAATATTTTTGAAAATTTTTCAAATTAATTTTTAAAAATCTTTTTCTTAATTTTAGTTCATGATTTTCGAATTAGTTACTAACATTTAATGTGATTGATTCAAAAATTTCAAGTTGTTACTTGCCTATTAAGAAAGGTTCAATCTTTAAATTTTAAAATCATATCTTTTTAGTTTCTTGTTAGTTAAGTAATCAACTTTAGTTTTCAAAATCAAATCTTTTTAATTTTCTTTTCAAATCTTTTTCAAATTAAAAATTTCAATCATATCTTTTTCAAATTCAATTTCAAAATCTTTTCTAACTTCTTATCTTTTTAAAATTGATTTTCAAATCTTATCTTTTTGTTTCAATCATATCTTTTTCAAAACTACTTAACTAATCCTCTCTCTTATTTTCAAAAATTCCCTCTCTCCTTTTTCAAAATTCCTTTTTAATTAACTAATTGTTTTAATTTTAATTTAATTTCAACTTTAATTTTCGAAATCTAACTTTTAATTTTAATTTTTATTTTAATTAAATTTCAAAATTCTCTTTCTCAAATCCTTCTATTTATTTCATCTACTAACACTTCTCTCCCATCCAAAAATTTGAACACCACCTCCCTCTCTTTGTTCGAGTTTTTTTTTCTCTTCTTTTCTTTACATTACATTCTTTTCTTCTTCCACTTACACAAAGGAATCTCTATACTGTGACATAGAGGATTCCATATTTTCTTTGTTATTTCCTTCTTTTTTATATGAGTAGGAGCAAGGACAAGAACATTCTTGTTGAAGCAGATCCTGAACCTGAAAGGACTCTGAAAAGGAAACTAAGAGAAGCTAAAATACAATAATCCAGAGACAACCTTACAGGAATTTTCGAACAGGAAGAGGAGATGGCAGCCGAAAATAATAATAATAAAAGGAAGATGCTTGGTGACTTTACTGCACCTAATTCCAATTTACATGGAAGAAGCATCTCCATTCCTGCCATTGGAGCAAACAATTTTGAGCTGAAACCTCAATTAGTTTCTCTGATGCAGCAGAACTGCAAGTTTCATGGACTTCCATCTGAAAATCCTTTTCAGTTCTTAACTGAATTCTTGCAGATCTGTGATACTATTAAGACCAATGGGGTTGATCCCGAGGTCTACAGGCTTATGCTTTTTCTATTTGCTGTAAGAGACAGAGCTAGAGTGTGGTTGGACTCTCAACCCAAGGATAGCCTGAACTCTTGGGATAAGCTGGTCACGGCTTTCTTAGTCAAGTTCTTTCCTCCTCAAAAGCTGAGTAAGCTTAGAGTGGATGTTCAAACCTTCAGACAGAAAGAAGGTGAATCCCTCTATGAAGCTTGGGAGAGATATAAGCAACTGACCAAAAGGTGTCCTTCTGACATGCTTTCATAATGGACGATACTGGATATATTCTATGATGGTCTGCCTGAATTAGCTAAGATGTCATTGGATACTTCTGCAGGTGGATCCATTCACCTAAAGAAAATGCCTGCAGAAGCTCAAGAACTCATTGATATGGTTGCTAATAACCAGTTCATGTACACTTCTGAGAGGAATCCTGTGAGTAATGGGACGCCTCAGAAGAAGGGAGTTCTTGAAATTGATACTCTGAATGCCATATTGGCTCAGAATAAAATATTGACTCAGCAAGTCAATATGATTTCTCAGAGTCTAAATGGAATGCAATCTACACCCAACAGTACTCAAGAGGCATCTTCTGAGGAAGAAGCTTATGATCCTGAGAACCCTGCAATAGCAGAGGTGAATAACATGGGTGAACCCTATGGAAACACCTATAATCCCTCATAGAAAAATCACCCAAATCTTTCATGGAAGGATCAACAAAAGCCTCAACAAGGCTTTAATAATGGTGGAAGAAACAGGTTTAGCAATAGCAATCCTTTTCCATCATCCACTCAGCAAAAGACAGAGAGTTCTGAGTAGAATCCATCTAGCTTGGCAAATATAGTCTCTGATCTATCTAAGGCCACTCTAAGTTTCATGAATGAAACAAGGTCCTCCATTAGAAATTTGGAAGCACAAGTGGGCCAGCTGAGTAAAGGAATCACTGAAACCCCTCCTAGTACTCTCCCAAGCAATACAGAAGAAAATCCAAAAGGAGAGTGCAAGGCCATTGAAATGACCATCATGGCCGAAACCACAAAAGAGGAGGAGGATGTGAATCCCAGTGAGGAAGACCTCCTGGGACATCCAGTGATCAATAAGGAGTTTCCCTCTGAGGAACCAAAGGACTCTAAGGCTCATCTGGAGACCATAGAGATTCTATTAAACCTCCTTATGCCATTCATGAGCTCTGATGAATATTCTTCTTCTGAAGAGAATGAAGATGTTACTGAAGAGCAAGTTGCCAAGTACCTTGGTGCTATCATGGGGCTGAATGCCAAATTATTTGGTAATGAGACTTGGGAAGATGAACCTCCCTTTCTCACCAATGAACTGAGTGATCTGGATCAACTGAGATTGCCTCAGAAGAAACAGGATCCTGGAAAGTTCTTAATACCTTGTACCATAGGCACCATGACCTTTGAGAAGGCTCTATATGACCTTGGGTCAGGGATAAACCTCATGCCACTCTCTGTAATGGAGAAATTGGGAATCTTTGAGGTGCAAGCTACCAGAATATCATTAGAAATGGCAGACAACTCAAGAAAATAGGCTTATGGACAAGTAGAGGACATGTTAGTAAAGGTTGAAGGCCTTTACATCCCTGCTGATTTCATAATCCTAGACACTGGGAAGGAAGAGGATGAATCCATCATCCTTGGAAGACCCTTCCTAGCCATAGCAAGAGCTGTGATTGATGTGGACAGAGGAGAGTTGGTCCTTCAACTGAATGAGGACTACCTTGTGTTTAAAACTCAAGGTCCTCCTTCTGTAACCATGGAGAGGAAGCATGAAAAGCTTCTCTTAGTACAGAGTCAACTAAATCCCCCACAGTCAAACTCTAAGTTTGGTGTTGGGAGGCCTCAGCCAAACTCTAAGTTTGGTGTTGAATCCCCACATCCAAACTCTAAGTTTGGTGTTGGAAATCTATAAAATTGACCTGATCACTTGTGTGGCTCAGTGAGAGCCCACTATCAAGCTATTGACATTAAAGAAGTGCTTGTTGGGAGGCAACCCAATTTTTATTTATCTAATTTTATTTTTATTTTTATTGTTCTTTCATGTTTTATTAGGTTCATGATCATGTGGAGTCACAAAATAAATCCAAAAATTAAAAACAGAATAAAAAATAGCAGAAAAAAATTACACCCTGGAGGAAGGACTTACTTGCGTTTAAACGCCAGTAAGGAGCATCTGGCTGGCGTTCAACGCCAGAATAGAGCATGGAGCTGGCGCTGAACGCCAGAAACAAGCATGAAGCTGGCGTTCAACGCTAGAAATATGCTGCATATGGGCGTTGAACGCCCAGAACAAGCATCACTTCGGCGTCTAAATGCCAAAAATGCATGCAAAGGCATTTTACATGCCTAATTGGTGCAGGGATGTAAATCCTTGACAACTCAGGAACTGTGGACCCCACAGGATCCCCATATACCTCCACTCACCTTCCCTCCTCATAATCCTATATCACCCTCTCTCTCTCCATTCACAATTATCCCTTCTATTTTCCATTCACCACTCACATCCATACACCCCACCTACCTTCAAAAGTGTCCTTCTGACATGCTTTCAGAATGGACCATCCTGGATATATTCTATGATGGTCTGTCTGAATTAGCTAAGATGTCATTGGATACTTCTGCAGGTGGATCCATTCACCTAAAAAAAATGCCTACAGAAGCTCAAGAACTCATTGACATGGTTGCTAATAACCAGTTCATGTACACTTCTAAGAGGAATCCTGTGAGCAATGGGACGCCTCAGAAGAAGGGAGTTCTTGAAATTGATACTCTGAATGCCATATTGGCTCAGAATAAAATATTGACTCAGCAAGTCAATATGATTTCTCAGAGTCTGAATGGAATGCAAGCTGCATCCAACAGTACTCAAGAGGCATCTTCTGAAGAAGAGGCTTATGATCCTGAGAACCCTGCAATAGCAGAGGTAAATTACATGGGTGAACCCTATGGGAACACCTATAACCCCTCATGGAGAAATCACCCAAATTTCTCATGGAAGGATCAACAAAAGCCTCAACAAGGCTTTAATAATGGTGGAAGAAACAGGTTCAACAATAGTAAATCTTTTCCATCATCCACTCAGCAACAGACAGAGAATTCTGATCAGAATCCATCTAGCTTAGCAAATTTAGTCTCTGATCTATCTAAGGCCACTCTGAGTTTCATGAATGAAACAAGGTCATCCATTAGAAATTTGGAGGCACAAGTGGGCCAGCTAAGTAAGAAGACCACTGAAACCCCTCTGAGTACTCTCCCAAGCAATACAGAAGAGAATCCAAAGAGAGATTGCAAGGCCATTGATATAACCATCATGGCCGAATCTAAGGAGGAAGGGGAGGACGTGAATCCCAAGGAGGAAGACCTCCTGGGACGTCCAGTGATCAACAAGGAGTTTTTCTTTGAGGAACCAAAGGACTCAGAGGCTCATCCAGAGACCATAGAGATTCCATTGAACCTCCTTGTGCCCTTCATGAGCTCTGATGAATATTCTTCTTCTGAAGAGAATGAGGATGTTACTGAAAAGCAAGTTGCCAAGTTCCTTGGTGCAATCATGAAGCTGAATGCCAAATTATTTGGCAATGAGACTTGGGAAGATGAACCTCCCTTGCTCATCAATGAACTGAGTGATCTGGATCAACTGACTTTGCCTCAGAAGAAACAGGATCCTGTAAAGTTCCTAATACCTTGTACCATAGGCACCATGACCTTTGAGAAGGCTCTATGGGACTTGGGGTCAGGAATAAACCTCATGCCACTCTCTGTAATGGAGAAACTGGGAATCTTTGAGGTACAAGCTGCTAGAATCTCATTAGAGATGGCAGACAATTCCAGAAAATAGGCTTATGGACAAGTAGAGGACATGTTAGTAAAGGTTGAAGGCCTTTACATCCCTGCTGATTTTATAATCCTAGATACTGGGAAGGATGAGGATGAATCCATCATCCTTGGAAGACCCTTCCTAACCACAGCAAGTGCTGTGATTAATGTGGACAGAGGAGAATTAATCCTTCAACTAAATGAGGACAACCTTGTGTTTAAAACTCAAGGATCTCTCTCTGTAACCATAGAGAGGAAGTTTGAAAAGCTTCTCTCACTGCAGAGTCAACCAGAGCCCCTACAGTCAAACTCTAAGTTTGGTGTTGGGAGGCCACAACCAAACTCTAAGTTTGGTGTTGAACTCCCATGTCCAAACTCTAAGTTTGGTGTTGGGAACTCTCAACAATGCTCTGAACAACTGTGAGGCTCCATGACATTAAAGAAGCGCTTGTTGGGAGGCAACCCAATTTTTATTTATCTAATTTTATTTTCATTCTTATTGTTCTTTCATGTTTTATTAGGTTCATGATCATGTGGAGTCACAAAATAAATAGAAAAATTAAAAACAGAATCAAAAACAGCAGAAGAAAAATCACACCCTGGAGGAAGGACTTACTGGCATTTAAACGCCAGTAAGGAGCATCTGGCTGGCGTTCAACGCCAGAACAGAGCATGGATCTGGCATTGAACGCCAGAAATAAGCAGCATCCTGGCGTTCAGACGCCAGGAATGCACACTGAGGAAAGCTGGCGCTGAACGCCAGAAACAAGCATAGAACTAGCGTTCAATGCCAGAAACATACTGCATCTGGGCGTTGAACACCCAGAACAAGCATCAATTCGGCGTTTAAACGCCAAAATTACATGCAAAGGCATTTTACACGCCTCAATGGTGCAGGGATGTAAATTCTTGACACCTCAGGATCTGTGGACCCCACAGGATCATCTCAGCATCTGTGGACCCCATAGGATCCCCACCTACCTCCACTCATACTCTCCCCTCTTCTCATTCATCCTCTCTTCCCAATAAACACCTTTCCCCAAAACCCTTCACCAATCACCTCAATCTCTCTTCCCTATTACCCATTCACCACTCACATCCATCCACTCTTCCCCATAAACCTACCTTATAAACCCCACCTACCTTCAAAATTTAAAATCACTTTCCCACCCAAACCCACCCCATATGGCCGAACCTTAACCCCTCTCCCTCCACTATATAAACCTCTCCATTCTTCTTCATTCTCACACAACACAACCATCTCATCCCCTTCTTGGCCGAAACACAACCCTCTCTCCCTCTCTTCCATATCTTCTTCTTCTTCTTTTCTTTCTTCTCTTGCTCAAAGGCGAGCAATATTCTAAGTTTGGTGTGGTAAAAGCATAAGCTTTTTGTTTTTCCATTACCGTTGATGGCACCTAAGACTGGAGAATCCTCTAGAAAAGGGAAAGGGAAGACAAAAGCTTCCACCTCCGAGTCATGAGAGATGGAAAGATTCATCTCCAAAGCCCATCAAGACCACTTCTATGATGTTGTGGCCAAGAAGAAGGTGATCCCCGAGGTCCCTTTCAAACTCAAGAAAAATGAGTATCCGGAGATCCGACATGAGATCCAAAGAAGAGGTTAGGAAGTTCTAACAAACCCCATCCAACAAGTCAAAATTCTAATGGTTCAAGAGTTCTATGCTAATGCATGGATCACTAGGAACCATGATCGAAGTAAGAATCCGAACCCAAAGAATTATCTCACCATGGTTCGGGGGAAATACTTAGATTTTAGTCCGGAAAATGTGAGGTTGGCATTCAACTTGCCAATGATGGAAGAGAACGCATGCCCCTACACAAGAAGAGTCAACTTTGATCAAAGGTTGGACCAAGTCCTCGTGGACATATGTGTGGAAGGAGCTCAATGGAAGATTGACTCAAAAGGCAAACCGGTTCAACTGAGAAGACTGGACCTTAAGCCTGTAGCTAGAGGATGGTTGGAGTTCATTCAATGCTCAATTATTCCCACTAGCAACTGGTCTAAAGTTACAATAGACCAGGCCATCATGATCCATAGCATCATGATTAGGGAGGAAGTGGAGGTTCATGAGATTATACCTCAAGAACTCTACAAGGTGGCTGACAAGTCCTCCACTATGGCAAGGTTAGCCTTTCCTCACCTCATTTTCCACCTATGCAATTCGGATGGGATTGACATAGAGGGAGATATCCTCATTGAAGAGGACAAGCCCATCATTAAGAAAAGGATGGAGCAAACAAGAGAGCCCATTCATGGAGCTCAAGAGACGCATGAAGCTCATCACCATGAGATCCCGGAGATGCCTCAAATGCATTTTCCTCCACAAAACTATTGGGAGCAAATCAACACCTCCCTAGGAGAATTAAGTTCCAACATGGGACAATTAAGGGTGGAACATCAAGATCACTCCATCATCCTCCATGAAATTAGAGAAGATCAAAGAGCAATGAGGGAGGAGCAACAAAGACAAGGAAGAGACATAGAAGACATGTTATTTGATAATCTGAAAAATCATAAAAATGATTCTTGAAGCAAGAAAAAGCAGCGAATACAAAGCTTGCAGAAAAAAAAAAGCGAAAAAAAGAGGAAAAAATGGCGAAAATAAAAAAAGAAAAAGAAAAAGCAAGCAGAAAAAGCCAATAGCCCTTAAAATCAAAAGGCAAGGGTAATAAAAAGGATCCAAGGCTTTGAGCATCAGTGGATAGGAGGGCCTAAAGGAATAAAATCCTGGCCTAAGCGGCTAAACCAAGCTGTCCCTAACCATGCGCTTGTGGCGTGAAGGTGTCAAGTGAAAACTTGAGACTGAGCGGTTAAAGTCAAGGTCCAAAACAAAAAAAGAGTGTGCTTAAGAACCCTGGAAACCTCTAATTGGGGACTTTAGCAAAGCTGAGTCACAATCTGAAAAGGTTCACCCAGTTATGTGTCTGTGGCATGTATGTATCGGGTGGTAATACTGGAAAACAAAGTGCTTAGGGCCACGTCCAAGACTCATAAAGTAGCTGTGTTCAAGAATCAACATACTGAACTAGGAGAATCAATAACACTATCTGAACTCTGAGTTCCTATAGGAGAATCAATAACCCTATCTGAACTCTGAGTTCCTATAGATGCCAATCATTCTGAACTTCAATGGATAAAGTGAGATGCTAAAACTATTCAAGAGGCAAAAAGCTACAAGTCCCACTCATCAGATTAGAGCTATGTTTCATTGATATTTTGGAATTTATAGTATATTCTCTTCTTTTTATCCTATTTGATTTTCAGTTGCTTGGGGACAAGCAACAATTTAAGTTTGGTGTTGTGATGAGCGGATAATTTATACGCTTTTTGACATTGTTTTTAGTATATTTTTAGTAGGATCTAGTTACTTTTAGGGATGTTTTTATTAGTTTTTATGTTAAATTCATATTTCTGGACTTTACTATGAGTTTGTGTGTTTTCTGTGATTTCAGGTATTTTCTGGCTGAAATTGAGGGACTTGAGCAAAATCAGATTCAGAGGTTGAAGAAGGACTGCTGATGCTGTTGGATTCTGACCTCCTTGCACTCAAAGTGGATTTTCTGGAGCTACAGAACTCCAAATGGCGCGCTTCCAATTAAGTTGGAAAGTAGACATCCAGGGCTTTCCAGCAATATATAATAGTTCATACTTTGAATAAGGATTGATGACGTAAACTGGCGTTCAACGCCAGTTCCATGCTGCAGTCTGGCGTCCAGCGCCAGAAACAAGTTGCAAAGTGGAGTTCAACGCCAGAAACACGTTACAAACTGGCGTTCAACTCCAAGAATGACCTCTCCACGTGTAAACTTCAAGCTCAGCCCAAGTACACACTAAGTGGGCCCCGGAAGTCGATTTCTACATCATTTACTCAATTCTGTAAACCCTAGTAACTAGTTTAGTATAAATAGGACTTTTTACTATTGTATTTACATCTGATAATCTTTGGATTATCTTTTGATCCTTTGATCACGTTTTGGGGGCTGGCCTCTCGGCTATGCCTGAACCTTCATCACTTATGTATTTTCAACGGTAGAGTTTCTACACACCATAGATTAAGGTGTGGAGCTCTACTGTTCCTTAAAGATTAATGCAAAGTACTATTGTTTTTCTATTCAATTCAACTTATTCCGCGTCTAAGATATTCATTCGCACTTCAACATGAATGTGATGATCGTGACAAAGTCATCATCATTCCCCTATGAACGCCTGCCTGACAACCACTTCCGTTCTACCTTTGATTGAATGGATATCTCTTGGATATCTAATACAGGGGACCAAGTCCGAGCTATTAGAGTCTTCGTGGTATAAGTTAGAACCCATGGATGGCCATTCCTGAGATCCGGAAAGTCTAAACCTTGTTTGTGGTATTCCGAGTAGGATCTGGGAAGCGATGACTGTGACGAGCTTCAAACTCACGAGTGTTGGGCGTAGTGACAGACGCAAAAGGATCAATGGATCCTATTCCAGTATGATCGAGAACCGACAGATGATTAGCCATGCAGTGACAGCGCATTGGACAATTTTCACAGGAGGATGGGATGTAGCCATTGACAATGGTGATGCCCTACATAAAGCTTGCCATGGAAAGGAGTAGGATTGATTGGATGAAGACAGCAGGAAAGCAGAGATCAGAGGAACGAAAGCATCTCTATACGCTTATCTGAAATTCTCACCAATGAATTACATAAGTACCACTATCCTATTTTATATTTTATTTATTTTCATCCACTATAATTTCTTAATACAAATTAATCCGCCTGACTGATATTTACAAGGTGACCATAGCTTGCGTCAAGCTGACAATCTCCGTGGGATCGACCCTTACTCACGTAAGGTTTATTACTTGGACGACCTAGTGCACTTGCTGGTTAGTTGTACGAAGTTGTGAAACAAATATAAGATCATAAACATGCGTATTGAGTTTTTAGTGCCGTTACCAAGGAATGGAATGATCACGATTTCGCACACCAAGTTTTTGCCAAAAACTTGGTGCACGAATTGTGAATCACACTTTTCACAACTCGTACCACTAACCAGCAAGTGCACTGGGTCGTCCAAGTAATACCTTACGTGAGTAAGGGTCGAATCCCACGGAGATTGTTGGCTTGAAGCAATCTATGGTTATCTTGTAACTCTTAGTCAGGATATCAATTATATTTATCAGTTTGAATTGCGAAAAATAAGAGAGCATGAAATAGATACTTGTTATGCAGTAATGGAGAATATGTTGGAGTTTTGGAGATGCTTTGTCTTCTAAATCTCTGCTTTCTCCCTGTCTTCTTCTTCACGCACGCAAGGTTCCTCCTATGGCAAGCTGTGTGTTGGTGGATCACCGTTGTCAATGGCTACCATCCGTCCTCTCAGTGAAAAAGGTCCAGGTGCGCTGTCACCGCACAGCTAATCATTTGTCGGTTCCCACTCATGCTGGAATAGGATCCATTGATCCTTTTGCGTCTGTCACTACGCCCAGCCCTTGTGAGTTTGAAGCTCGTCACAGTTATTCAATCCCTGAATCCTACTCAGAATACCACAGACAAGGATTAGACTTTTCGGATTTTCACGAATGCTGCCAATGGATTCTAGCTTATGCCACGAAGATTCTGATTAAGGAATCCAAGAGATATTCATTCAATTGAAGGTAGAACGGAGGTGGGTGTCAAGCACGCGTTCATAGGTTGAGGATGATGATGAGTGTCACGGATCATCACATCCATCATATTGAAGTGCGAATAAACATCTTAGATAGAAACAAGCGTGTTTGAATAGAAAACAGAAATAGTTGCATTAATTCATCGAAACACAGCAGAGCTCCTCACCCCCAACAATGGAGTTTAGAGACTCATGCCGTCAGAGATTACAAAGTTTAGATCTAAAATGTCATGAGGTGCAAAATAAATCTCTAAAAGTTGTTTAAATACTAAACTAGTAACCTAGGTTTATAGAAAATGAGTAAACTATGATAGATAGTGCAGAAATCCACTTATGGGGCCCACTTGGTGTGTGCTGGGGCTGAGGCTTAAGCTTCTCACGTGCCTGGGCTGTTTTGGGTGTTCAACGCCAGGTTGTAACCTGTTTCTGGCGTTGAACTCCAACTTGTAACTTGTTTCCGGCACTGGACGCCAGACTGCAACATGGAACTGGCGTTGAATGCCAATTTTCGTCATCTATCCTTGAGCAAAGTATGGACTATTATATATTTCTGGAAAGCCCTAGATGTCTACTTTCCAACGCAATTGGAAGCGCGCCAATTGGACTCATGTAGCTCCAGAAAATCCATTCCGAGTGATGAGAGGTCAGAATCCAACAGCATCAGCAGTCCTTTTTCAGCCTGAATCAGATTTTTGCTCAACTCCCTCAATTTCAGCCAGAAAATTATTGAAATTATAGAAAAACACACAAACTCATAGTAAAGTCCAGAAATATGAATTTTGCCTAAAAACTAACCAAATCATACTAAAAACTATATGAAATTAACCCCAAAAAGCGTATAAAATATCCGCTCATCACAACACCAAACTTAAACTGTTGCTTGTCCCCAAGCAACTAGACAAATAAAATAGAATACAAATAAGTCACGCAGCAATAATATCTCAGAGTTCTTGAGTGAAGCTCAGATTCTAATTAGATGAGCGGGACTAGTAGCTTTTTGCTTCCGAACAGTTTTGGCACCTCACTTTATCCATTGAAGCTCATATTGATTGGCATCTATAGGAACTTAGAATTCAGATAATGTTATTGATTCTCCTAGTTCAGTATGTTGATTCTTGAACACAACTACTTTATGAGTCTTGGCCGTGGCCCTAAGCACTTTGTTTTCCAGTATTACCACCAGATACATAAATGCCACAGACACATAATTGGGTGAACCTTTTTGGATTGTGACTCAGCTTTGATAAAGTCCCCAATTAGAGGTGTCCAGGGTTCTTAAGCACACTCTTCCTTTTGCTTTGGACCTTGACTTTAACCGCTCAGTCTCAAGTTTTCACTTGACACCTTCACGCCACAAGCACATGGTTAGGGACAGCTTGGTTTAGCCGCTTAGAAAGTACCCCACTCACATCCTATATCACTTCTGTTTTCTTCTTTTGCTCGAGGGTGAGCAACATTCTAAGTTTGGTGTGGTAAAAGCATAGCTTTTTTTGTTTTTCCATAACCATTAATGGCACCTAAGGCCAGAGAAACCTCTAGAAAGAGGAAAGGGAAGACAAAAGCTTCCACCTCCGAGTCATAGGAGATGGAGAGATTCATCTTAAGGGTCTATAGCTCAGTGGTAGAACATTTGACTGCAAATCAAGAGATCCCTGAGATACCTCAGGGGATACATTTTCCTACACACAATTATTGGGAGCAATTAAGGATAGGAGCACCAAGAGCACTCCATCATCCTCCATGAAATTAGAGAAGATCAAAGAGCTATGAGGGAGGAGCAACAAAGACAAGGAAGAGACATAGAAGAGCTCAAGGACATCATTGGTTCCTCAAGAAGAAAACGCCACCATCACTAAGGTGGACTTATTCCTTGTTCTTAAATTTACTGTTTTTTGATTTTTGAGCTTTATGTTTATTTATGTTTGTGTCTTATTAGATGATCATTAGTATTTAAGTGTCTATGCCTTAAAGTAGTGAATATGAATCCATTCTGGCGTTTAACGCCCAAAATACCCCTTACTGGAATTTTCTTGCTAGTGAGCTCCTTTTCTCTACTTTTTGCGCTGAATCCTTCTGTAACTGTGAATTCTTACAATTTGATGATTAATCTTGAAGAGAATTTATATTAAACTTCTCTAAGTATTAAGTAAAACAAATAACTTGCTAATGGCTGGGTTACCTCCCAGCATTCTTGCTCAAAATTGCTTTCTAGATAATGTTTGATTCTCTATCCATTGACAATGAACTTTTTGTCAGAATCAATATCTTGAAGCTCAACATATCCATATGGTGACACTCCTGTAATCAGATATGGTCCCCTCCACCGGGATTTTAATTTCCCAGGGAATAATCTGAGCCTAGAGTTGAATAGTAGAACTTTTTGTCCTGGCTCAAAGACTCTGGATGACAATTTCTTGTCATGCCACTTTTTTGCTTTTTCCTTATAAATTTTTGCATTTTCAAAAGCATTTAGATACGTAGTCTACTGCCACCAGAATGTAAGTGTTTGAGTATGATGGTGGGAAAGGACCCATGAAGTCTATACCCCATACATGAAACAACTCAATCTCTAAGATCCCTTGTTGAGGCATGGCATAACAATGAGGCAAGTTACCAGCTCTTTGGTGACTGTCACAGTTACGCACAAACTCTCGGGCATCTCTATAGAGAGTAGGCCAATAGAAGCCACATTGGAGGACTTTAGTGGCTATTCGCTCACTTCCAAAATGTCCTCCATACTGTGATCCATGACAATGCAACAGGATCTTCTGTGCCTCCTCTCTAGGGACGCATCTGCGGATCATTCCGTCAGCGCATCTCTTAAAGAGATATGGTTCATCCCATAAGTAGTACTTTGCATCTGAAATTAGTTTTTTCTTTTGCATCCTGCTGTACTCCTGGGGTATGAACCTCACAGCTTTATAATTTGCAATGTCTGCAAACCATGGTGCCTCCTGAATGGTAAAAAGTTGCTCATTCGGAAAGGTCTCAGAGATCTCAGTTGAAGGGAGGGACGCCCCAGCCACTGGTTCTAACCGGGACAGGTGATCAGCTACTTGGTTCTCTGTCCCTTTTCTGTCTCTTATTTCTATATCAAACTCTTGCAGAAGCAACACCCATCTTATGAGCCTGGGTTTTGAATCCTGCTTTGTGAGTAGATATTTAAGAGCAGCATGGTCAGTGTACACAATTACTTTTGATCCTACTAAATAGGATCTAAACTTGTCAATGGCATAAACCACTGCAAGTAGCTCTTTTTCTGTGGTTGTATAATTCTTCTGTGCATCATTTAGAACACGAATGGCATTGTAAATGACGTGCAGAAGCTTGTTATGCCTTTGTCCCAACACTGTACCAATGGCATGGTTACTGGCATCACACATTAATTCGAATGGTAATGTCCAGTCAGGTGCAGAGATGACTGGTGCTGTGACCAGCTTGGCTTTCAGGGTCTCAAATGCCTGCAGACACTCTGTGTCAAACACAAATGGCATGTCAGCAGCTAGCAGGTTGCTTAGAGATTTTGCAATTTTTGAAAAATCCTTTATGAACCTCCTATAGAATCCTGCATGCCCCAGAAAGATTCTGATTACCTTAACATTGGCGGGTGGTAGTAATTTCTTAATTACCTCTACCTTGGCTTGATCTACCTCTATCCCTTTGCTTGAAATTTTGTGCCCAAGGACAATTCCTTCAGTCACCATAAAGTGACATTTTTCCCAGTTTAAGACCAGGGGAAAGTGTCACCCTCTCCCAGAAATGCATATTTCAGGGATGGTGGTAGTGGTTTGAGCTCGGGTTTAGGAAGTTTCTCCTCTTCCTGAGGGATTTTCAAAGGTTTTTTTATTTCCTCTGATTCCTCCAGATCAGGCTGAACATCTTTAAAGATGTCCTCTAGCTCTGATTCAAGACTTTCAGTCATATTCACCTCTTCCACCAGGGAGTCAATAATATCAACGCTCATGCAGTCATTTGACGTGTCTGGGTGTTGCATAGATTTGACAACATTTAACTTGAACTCATCCTCATTGACTCTCAGGGTCACTTCCCCTTTTTGTACATCAATAAGAGTTCGTCCAGTTGCTAGGAAAGGTCTTTCTAGGATGAGAGTTGCACTCTTGTGCTCCTCCATTTCCAGCACTACAAAGTCAGTGGGAAAGGCAAATGGCCCAACCTTGACAATCATGTCCTCAATTATGCCTGATGGGTATTTAATGGAGCCATCAGCAAGTTGAAGACATATCTGGGTTGGTTTGACCTCTTCAGTCAAGCCAAGCTTTCTGATGGCGGATGCAGGTATTAGATTAATACTTGCTCCAAGGTCACATAGAGCTGTCTTAGTACAAGCACCCTATATTGTGCATGGTATCATAAAGCTCCCTGGATCTTGAAGCTTCTCTGGTAAGCTTTTCAGAATGACTGCACTGCATTCTTCAGTGAGAAACACTTTTTCAGTTTCTCTCCAATCCTTCTTATGACTTAAGATCTCTTTCATGAACTTAGCATAAGAGGGTATTTGCTCAAGTGCCTCTGCAAATGGGATCTTTATCTCAAGAGTCCTGAGATAGTCTGCAAAGCGGGCAAATTGTTTATCCTGTTCCGCTTGGCGGAGTTTCTGAGGATAAGGCATCTTGGCTCTATATTCTTCAACCTTAGTTGCTGCAGGTTTATTCCCTACAGAAGTGGTTGGAGAAGCCTTCTTAGATGGGTTACTATCAGCACTTGTAGGTGTCTGATCCCTCATTGGCGTTTGAACGCCAGGATTGGGTGCTGGATGGGCGTTTAACGCCAGCTTCCCACCCTTTTCTGGCGTTTGAACGCCAGAGTTATTCCTCTCTGGGCTCTTGATATCCTCAGAGGGATTTTGGGCAGTGTTTGGTCATCCTCTGTCATTTGTTCCTTTCTTGACTTTTTGCTACTTTGAGCTGAGTTATTCAATATCTTCCCGCTCCTTAGTTGGACAGCTTGGCATTCTTCTGTTATCTGTTTAGATAGCTGCTGTCTTGTCTGATTCAATTGTGCTTCTATATTCTTGTTAGCATTTTTAGTGTCTTGGAGCATCTCTTTGAATTCTGCTAATTGTTTTGTCATAAGGATTAATTGCTGATTAAGTTCAACAATTTGTTCTTGAGGATTGGGATCAGTAGTTACTGCTATAGCCTCTTCTTTTATGGAGGACTCACTGTTTGAGTACAGATGTTGATTTCTAGCAACTGTATCTATGAGTTCTTGAGCCTCTTTAATTGTTTTTCTCATGTGTATAGATCCACTAGCTGAGTGGTCTAGGGACATCTGAGCTTTTTCTGTAAGCCCATAGTAGAAGATGTCTAACTGTACCCACTCTGAAAACATTTCAGAGGGACATTTTCTTAGCATCCCTCTGTACCTCTCCCAGGCATTATAAAGGGATTCATGATCCTCTTGTTTAAAGCCTTGGATGTCCAGCCTTAGCTGTGTCATCCTTTTTGGAGGGTAAAATTGATTCAGGAATTTGTCTGTTAACTGTCTCCATGTTTTTATGCTTGCTGTGGGTTGGTTATTTAACCACCTCTTAGCTTGATCTTTTACAACAAATGGAAACAGTAATAATCTGTAGACATCCTGATCTACTTCTTTATCACGTACTGTGTCAGCAATTTGTAAGAACTGTGCCAGAAACTCAGTAGGTTCTTCCTGTGGAAGACCGGAATACTGGCAATTCTACTGCACCATAATAATAAGTTGAGGGTTTAACTCAAAGCTGCTAGCTTTGATGGGAGGTATACAGATGCTACTCCCATATGCTGCAGTAATGGGGTTAGCATATGACCCTAGAGTCCTTCTAGACTGTTCACTTCCACTTATGTCCATGATGGAGAAAAGGAAATTGATATGAATTATTTTTTTTTTAAAAAAGTAACCGAAAATAATAAGTAAAATAAATGGAAAATAAAATAAAATTTTGAAACAAAAAGAAAATAAAAGCAAATTGAAAACTAAATTAATTAATCAATTAAAAAGATTTTGAAATTACCAATTAAAAAGATATGATTGAAAATTATTTTGAAAAAGATATGAAAAGATCAATTTTTGAAATTAGAATATTGACTTGACTAAAAAAAAGATATGATTTTGAAAATCTTTGACTAAATTAATGCAAAATTTCGAAAATTATGAGTAAAATAAGGAAGAGATATTTTTTTGATTTTTGAATTTTAATGAGGAAAGAGAAAAATAACAAAATGACTCTAAACTTAGAAATTTTAAATCAAAACAATGAAAACAAACAAGAAAATTTTGAATGTCAAGATGAACACCAAGAACACTTTGAAGATCAAGATGAACACCAAGAACAAATTTTTGAAAAAAAAAATTTAAGTAAATAAAAGCACAAGGGACACCAAACTTAAAATTTTTAGAAAACCAACCACAAATTTTCGAAAATTTTAAAGAAAAACAACAAGAAGACACCAAACTTAAAAATTTTAAAAAAATCAAGAAAATACTAAACACATGCAAATTTCGAAAAATAAAAGAAAGTAAAAGCATGCAATTGACACCAAACTTAAAATATGAAACAAAACTCAAATAAAAGACTCTAAACCAACAAAAATAAATTAGTCCTAATCTAAGCAACAAGATAAACCGTCAGTTGTCCAAACTCGAACAATCCCCGGTAACGGCGCCAAAAACTTGGTGCACAAAATTACAATCACACTTTTGCAACTCCGCACAACTAACCAGCAAGTGCACTGGGTCGTCCAAGTAATACCTTACGTGAGTAAGGGTCCATCCCACGGAGATTGTCGGCTTGAAGCAAGCTATGGTTATCTTGTAACTCTTAGTCAGGATATCAATAATTCTCAGATTTAATTGTAAAAAGTAAAAGAACATGAAATAAATACTTGTTATGCAGTAATGAAGAACAGGTTGAGGCTTTGGAGATGCTTTGTCTTCTGAATCTCTGCTTTCCTACTATCTTCTTCTTCATGCATGCAAGGCTCCTTCCATGGCAAGCTTTATGTTGGGCATCACCGTTGTCAATGGCTACATCCCGTCCTCTCAGTGAAAACGTTCCAAATGCGCTGTCACCGCATGGCTAATCATCTGTCGGTTCTCGATCATGCTGAAATAGGATCCATTGATCCTTTTGCGTCTGTCACACGCCCAGCAATCGCGAGTTTGAAGCTCGTCACAGCCATCCCTTCCCAGATCCTACTCAGAATACCACAGACAAGGTTTAGACGTTCCGGATCTCAAGAATGACCGCCAATGATTCTAGCTTATACCACGAAGACTCTGATTTGAATCATGAGGCTAAGAGATACGCATTCATTCTAAGGTAGAACGAAGGTGGTTGTCAGGCACGCGTTCATAGGTGAGAATGATGATGAGTGTCACGGATCATCACATTCATCAAGTTGAAGTGCGAATGAATATCTTAGAATGGAAGCAAGCGTAATAGAATGGAAAACAGTAGTAATTGCATTAAGTCATGAAGAACAGCAGAGCTCCTCACCCCTAACAATGGGGTTTAGAGACTCATGCCATAGAGAACACATCAAGAAACGTGTAAAGTGTCATGAGGTCCAAGATGAATCACTGAAAGTAGTATTTATAGTAAACTAGTGACCTAGGGTTACAGAAAATGAGTAAGCTAGGGTGTTTATTGTAAAAATCCACTTCCGGGGCCCACTTGGTGTGTGCTTGGGCTGAGCATTGAAGCTTTCATGTGTAGAGACATTTCCTGGAGTTAAACGCCAGTTTTTATGCCAGTTTGGGCGTTTAACTCCAGCTTTTGTGCCAGTTCTGGAGTTAAACGCCAGAATTCTTGAGCTGACTTGGAATGCCTGTTTGGGCCATCAAATCTCAGGCAAAGTATAAACTATTATATATTGCTGGAAAGCCCATGATGTCTACTTTCCAACGCAATTGAGAGAGCGCCAATTGGGCTTCTGTAGCTCTAGAAAATCCACTTTGAGTGCAGGGAGGTCAGAATCCAACAGCATCTGTAGTCCTTTTTCAGCCTCTGAATCAGATTTTTGCTCAGGTCCCTCAATTTCAGCCAGAAAATACCTGAAATCACAGAAAAACACACAAACTCATAGTAAAGCCCACAAAAGTGATTCTTATTTAAAAACTAATAAAAACATAATAAAAACTAACTAAAATATACTAAAAACATACTAAAAACAATGCCAAAAAGCGTATGAATTATCCGCTCATCACTTCATCACCTAGAAACTTGGATTAACTAACCCGGGATTGGCAATCAAAAGTCCACCATTAAGAGCTACTTTGAGACAAAGCATTTAGTAACCCAAAGAGATGCCGGGCATCAATTTCCAAAGAACAAAACAAGCTAAATGCCTGTAATGTGTGTGCGCTAAGGAGATGCTTGAGCAAGTAAGCCCTTAGAGGTGTCTCAACACCTAGCATCTTGAACCAACTGGGGCAGGAATACAGGTTGAAGCTAGCTTTGCAAGCATTTTTCACTTGTTTCATTAGGTTTTATGCATTTTCTTGCATTGTAAGTAAGTAATTTGGAGTGGAATTGCATGGTTTTATTGAATCAATCAACCACCCTTTTAATTGACACTAAATCATGAGGTTTAAGCTAAAATTAATTGATTTTTGAATGATTTATAAACTTTGTGAATTTGGTGATACTTTGATTGGTTGTTTTGATTATTTGTAGGTGAAGAAAAGAAGAAAACAAGAAAACGTGGCCTAAGAAGCGTGGCCTAAGGAAGAGAAAAGCGTGGCACAATCAATGACAAGGGCCATAGAGCTCTTACCAAGAGCTCAGCGCTCTCACAAGGAGCGCTACTTAAAGGACCAAGGCTAAGCAAAAGGAAAGCTAAGCTCTCCTTGTGAACCAAGCGCCACAATTTGACAAGGAAACAAGGAAAAACTTCAAAGTTGCGCTCTTGCCAAGAGCTTTATCGGGGGCCTTCCAAAAATAAATTCAAGGAAAAGGTTTGCTAGTGAAAGCCACAAGGTTCGAACCCATGGCCTAAGGAGCAAGGAGAAGCTCTCCTTGCAAGGAAAACAAGCAAAAATTACCTGAAGTGCACTCCACAAGAATCGAACCATGCACCTCAAGGAAGCAAGGAGGGAGGCGCCACTTTGTGCACAAAAGAAAGGGGCCAGCAATGCTTCCCCAAGGATTTGAACCTGGAGCCTCACCCTTGAAACATGGATGTTGTGCTCTCAAGGAGAGCTGAGCGCAACATTGACAAGGCCAGGAGCAAAATTTGACACGGCCAGGGAACATTAGCACGCAACCAAGGAAGCAAGGCCAAGGCAACAAGGGATGCTGCGCTCTTGGGGAGAGCTGAGCACTACCCTGATGCCATCCAAGGAGCTTGTCACGCCAAAATCACAAGGGACTACGGCAAGGGGGCTGCACTCTTGACACCAACCGAGCTTGATCCTGGGAGTGTCACCCATAGCCCAAAATTCAACCAAAATTCCAATTTAATTCAATTCTTCACCAAATTAAAAAGCCCACTTCAAATTCTAAAATTCAAAAATAAAAAGTGTATAAATAGAAGTTAGTTTTAGTTAGAAAGGATTTTTTGGACTGACTTTTTACTTACCTTTTGCTTACTTTTGAATTTTCAATTTTATTTTCCAGCTTTGGAGGTTTGGGAATTGAGGAGAGAATTGAATTCTCTTCTTCTTTGTTCTTGCCTCTACTCTCTTCATTCTAGTTTTGAAGCTTAGATTAAGAATTGAAGGAATTCTGTTTCAATCTTGATCTAAGATCTCTCGTTACTTTCTGGATAATTTCAAAGAATTGTGAATTTTGGATCTAAGGTTTCTTTATTGTTTTCATCTCTACTTCTTCTGCAATTATTCTCTTGTTGGATCAAGGAAGGACTTGAGATCTAGACTTGTTTTCTAGTCTCCTCCACCCCTGAGATCTTCAACTTTCCTTTAGCTATTGCAATTACGATACATTTTGCTTTTTGTTTGGTTTCTCAAGTAATTCTTCGTTTCTTGTTTAGATCTGCTGCATCTCAATTCATCTTCTACTTCTCTGCTGATTGTCATTTACTTTTTCCTGTTTAATTTCTGCAATCCCAGCTCCCAAATCCTTTTATAATTCAAGCAATTTACATTTCTTGTACTTTAAGCTTCAGTTATTTACATTTCTTGCAATCTAAGTTTCTGCAATTTATATTACTTGCACTTTAAGATTCAGCTCATTTACTTCTTTTGCTCTTTAATTTGCTGTCAATTACCCCTCGCCCTTTAAATTTCATGCAATTTAGTTTTTATTGAACACAAATCACTCAACTCAACACTTGTTTGCTTGACTAAATCAACCACCTAACTAAAATTGCTCAATCCTTCAATCCCTGTGGGATCGACCTCACTCACGTGAGTTATTATTACTTGATGCGACCCAGTACACTTGCCGGTGAATTTAGTGTTGGATCATTTTCCACACATCAAAAGCTTACTCTAAAGAGCTACCTTAACACATAGCATTAAGCCTCAGCTAAACAATAAATCTCTATCAAAAGAAAGAGAGCAAGAAAAACTAAGGACCAAGCAACAACAAGTCTCATTTTTTGTGCAATACAAGTAAGGATCCAAAGGAATGTTGATACCTTAGCCACAGAATAAAAATTACTAAGGCACCATGCATGAAAATCCCATTAACCAGTATTGAGTGTATTCTATAAAGGCCTTATACCTCTCTCTGTTTTCATTCATTTTCCTTATGTTTTAGTACTTGCTTGGAGACAAGAAAGATTTAGGTTTGGTGTTGTGATGACAAGTCATCATAGGCTAGTTTTGCAAGCCTTTTTCATTCGTTTTTACTTACTTTTCATGCATTTCTTAGGCAATAAGTAAGTAATTGGATTGGAATTTCATGCATTCCCTGATTCAATTAAACATGGTTGTTTATGTGCTCCTTCATATGATTTTATTCAAATTTTACTTGATGATATGAATGCTGCAAAAACCTTATGATTATAGAAAACTTCAATGCAATTGTTTGATTGATATTTGGTGGAAAAGAAGCAAGGGAAAGGTAGAGCTTTGATGTATTACTATTTTGCTTTGACAAGAGAGAAGAGCACAATACCATGGCACTACGTTCTCTTTTAAAGAACGCTACGTTCTTCACCAAGAGAGTTTTGTTAGCAACGCGCATGCGTGCGTGACGTGTACACGTCGAAGTGGTGATTTTTGAAGACCACGCGTATGCGTCGATGATGCGTACGCATGGATAAGAGGAGTGTTCTTTAACCAAGAGCGCTACGTTCTCCACCAACGAGCGCGTGTGACACTTTTAAAAATGGGATTGAAGATTTACCATCGACACGTATGCGTGCATGACGCGTACGCGTGGAAGTGGCGTTTGAGAAGAATCACGTGGACGCGTGAACCAACCAGCACCGTGGAAGTGGTTTTCTGAAGCCCACGCGTAAGCATGGATGACGCGTATGCGTGGAAGAGCATTCTTAGCAGGAGCGCTACGCTCGTTTGAGGAGCGCATTGAAGACGATGCGTACGCGTGACAAGGGCTGCAGAGAGAAACGATGCGCACACGTAGATGACGCGTACGCGTCGCAAGTGCCAAAATGATGAATGACGTGCATGCGTGGGTGACGCGTACGCGTCGATGCCTGAGCGCTCTGTTTTCCCAAAGAGCGCTATGTTCTCCTGGAGCTGAATATTCCACCAATAGAAAAGCCCTTTTTTAAAGAGTTCCCAAGTACACCTGATGAAGCAAGTACACTAGTATAAATAGAGGGTATCTTGGAGTATTTAGGGGGGCTTCTGGACCTTCTTTTTCAGTTTCTTTTTCCTTTGAGATCCCTTTTGTACTTTGGCACTTTTGAATTTAGTTTCTTTTTCCTTTGAGATCCCTTTTGTACTTTGGCACTTTTGAATTTTACTTTTTGTAGAGACTCTACATCACTCTTCTTTCTGTTTTGAGTTTTACTTTTCCAGTTTCATTTCTGTTTTACAGTTTTATTTTCATTTTTAATGCTCAGTTTCATTTCCAGTTTGAGATCTCTTTGATACTTAGAGCTTTGAGTCACTAAACCCCAATTTCATTAGGAGGAGGAGCTCTATTGTAGTCAAAATGGATCAATGAAATTATTCTTCTTCTCAATTCATTTGGATAGCTATAGGGTAACTTCTATTTTGATTGTGAATTATTCACTCCAGAAGGGGGTTTAATTCTACTGAATGCTTGTGTAAGCCTCGGAAGGGGAATCACTTTCATTAGAATTGGAGCTCTATCCTTCACAACTCTCTTAACCAACACCATTCGGGAGGAATTGAGGTTTTGAGAGTTTGTGTGGCTTATGGATAAGAGATTGTGCTCTAACTCATCTCATGATAATTAGATCAAGGAATTGGCAAGATTGATTGTGATTAGAGAGATTGGATTACCAAGGAGTTGGGATCCAATCAATTTGAATCCGCCATAGATCTACTCATATGATTGAGAAAGAAGTTGAGACCCATTTGATTCATGATGGATTATATTATCTCCAATTCCTGATGAATCATTCACTTAGAATTTCTTCAATAAAAATCATTCTGCCTCTTTAATTGCAATCTTTCTCTACTGTCTTAATTCCCAGTACCTGACTCCCTTTACAATTCATGCAATTTAAATGTCATTGCAATTTAGATTCTGCACTTTTACTTTCTTGCAATCTAAGATTCCAACAATTTACATTTTTTGCAATCTAAGATTCAGCTCTTTTACTTTTTTGCTCTTTAAGTTTGAGTCATTTAAATTTCGTGCCATCTAAGTTTCAAGCAATTTACATTCAGCACTTTAGATTTCTTGCAATTTTCTTTTTGTTGATCAACCTTCACTCAATTTATCACTTGTTAGCTTGACTAGACTTATAACCAAACTAGAATTGCTTGATCCATCAATCCTCGTGGGATCGACATCACTTTTGTGAGTTTTACTACTTGATGCGATCCGGTATACTTGCCGGTTAGTTTGTGCGGAATCAATTTTTCCCTCATCACAAACCTCTGCAAGTTCTTTTATGAGTTTAATGCCGTTGAAATAGAGCATAAAGAAGTTAGAAATGAGGATTTAGTATTGATTAGGATGAGTATGATAATAAGAGATAGCGATGATGATTGATCTGATTACGAATGATGAGAATGATTTTGATAAGGAGAGATGATGATGAATTGACTATGATTACGTTAGATGAGAAGGGTTATAATAATGAGAGATGATGTAGATTGATTACGATTGAGTATGACGAGAATAATAATGATGATTAGCGAAATGATTGATGAGTCTAAGTTATTGACAATTGGTGAATAATGATGGATTGTGGGGGTTGAGGATTCCTTTCGAGTTATATGTCACATATTGTGAGTGAAGATTTTGATGAGATAATGATTGAGAAGTGTGACGGACACTATATCCCAGAATAAATAGATGAATTGGGGTTGAGGATTCCTTCTCTCGTGCTAGGTTTTGAAATGAATACAAATAGGTGGAGAGAGTGATATTAATATTGAAGGAGATTGAGAAATGAGAAACTGAATTAATGATGAGGGCTTATGAGTAGTAAAGTAATTGAATATGAAATTGAGTGAGGAAATGAATGAATAGGAAAGTTGAGGTAGAGAATTCCCTCTCTCATCCTGGGATTATGATTAAAGAGGTAATAAGATTTATGTTTTGATGACGGTGGTGTTATCTGGCTCACGAGAATCCGATTTGAGATTGAGGATTCTCTCACCTGCTGTGATAAACAAGATGAGGTCTAGGATTCACTCACTTGTCGTATCGAAAAGTTGGATAGAAGGTCGAGGATTCCCTTTGATTTATTTCTATAAATATTAATTTGAATTTCAGTTATGTTTGTTTATGCTGAATCGAAATGAGTTTTGAATTGAAACGTTGAGGACGGTGGTTGGATCTCGCTCACGGATAGGCAACTGAGATTAAAGATTTTCTCTCTTGCTGTGATAAATAAGATGAGGTCGAGGATTCCCTCTCCTGTTGCGGTGGGCAAGCAGGCTTGAGGATTTCCTCTCTTGCTACATTGGGAAATCGAATGGAGAAGGTTGAAGGTTCCCTTCGATTCGATTCTTGGCTGTGGTATGAATGAGTTAGGTTGAGGATTCCTGATCGTTACATCATAGTCTCTCTATGAATGGGAGGTTGAGGATTCCGTCCTAGAAGGTTGAGAATTCCCTTTGTGCTGAGAGACGATATCTGGGTTAGCTACCAGACATGTCGGGTTTGGCTGTACAACCGACAGATGAGCTTATTTGCCATAGGGTAGGCATACATCTGATGCGGGCAAAAATTAACCGATTAAGAAATTAATATAGAAATAACATTGTGAGTACATTTCCTGATCGACGAAAATTCGCTTATCAATTTAGAAGGGTTGTCACAAATTTAGAATAAAAATACTGGGAGTAGAAATCCCAGGTCGTCTCCCAACGAGTTGACAAAAGGAGTGCTACTTTATTAGTCAGGAGTTTTCCGAGAAATTTTAAGAATTGGAGAATAGAAAAATAAAGGGTTGTGAATTAAAGTAATGAAAATTAGCGAGATAATTTATATAATCAAATAAAAGCCTTGACCGGGGGAAGATTAATTGGAAGTTCTATCCTTGTTGGATTTTCCCAAGTGTAGTATCAAGAGGTTGTTATTTTCACTTAGTTAACCCTTACTAAATAAAGGAAAGTCAAGTGATTGAGCTAACTCTTATTCGCAAGTCTTAACCCTCTCCTTTGGGAAGGATTAGCGTTAGTAAATAGAGAGTTAGCCAACAACTTCCAATTCAACTAATCACTTAAGTATTCCAACTCAAGGGTCTCCTTTAATCAACCCCTAAGTCAAGTTGGGAGTCTACTCCATTGACATGAATATAACCTTCACAAACATATAAGAAGATATGATAAATTAAATAAAATAGGAACTGAAAATTAATTAATGGTAAAAATACTTCTTTGCATTAATAAATCCCAAAATGCAACATCCTTATCTGAACAGCATTAATGGGCAATTAAAAGAGTAAAGGAATAAGAAATCAAACTAGAATAATAGCGACTTCAATGGAGGTAGTAACTCTTCTCAATATCCAAAGCAAAAGCATAAAAAGCATAAAAACTAGAACTATCAATGTGAAGAAAAACCTAGAGGAAGAAGTGGAAATCTCTCTAAGATTCAAAACTAAAACTAAAACTAGGTGAATGAGAATGTGTGTTGAGTCTCTACTTGTCCCCTGGCTCTAGTTTGTGTTTTTGGGCCGAAAACTGGGTCCAAACTCGGCCCAAAATTGCCCTCAGCGTTTTCTGTGATTTCTACAGGTAGCGCATGTCACGCGTAAGCGTCAGTCACGCGTACGTGTCGCTGGTCATTTTCGCGTACCACGCGTACGCGTCAGGCACGCGCACACGTCGCCGTGCAAGCTCCGATTCATGCACACGCGTAAGCCATGCGTCCGCGTCGCTCCTCGCTGGTTATTTCCTTTATTTCTTGTGCTCCTCCCATTTTTGCAAGCTTTCTTTCCATCCTCTAAGCCATTCCTGCCCTATAAATCTTGAAAACACTTAACACACAAATCACGGTATCAAATGGTATAAAGGGGAATTAAAATACGCAATTTAAAAGCTTTAGGAAGCAAGTTTTCAATTATAGAACAAAACTAGGAAGGAATTGTAATATCATGCAAAGTGTATGAGTAAGTGTGCAAAGGCTTGATAAAACCACTCAATTGAGCATAAGATAAACCATAAAATAGTGGTTTATCAATCTCCCCACACTTAAACATTAGCATGTCCTCATGCTAAGTTCAAGGAGATATAAAGAATGAATGGGGGAAAGTAAGACTCATGAGATGCAACCTATGAATGCAACTATATGCTAAGATGATTCTGTCTACGTGGTTAAAAGTAAATAAGCTCTCCAAGACAAAAATAAATCAGATTCTACTAATTCAAATCACATAATAAAAGACAGGTAAACTTGTAAGAAGGTAGCTCATGAAAGCAGGGAATATAAAATCAAGCATTGAACCCTCACTGGTAGTGTATATGCACTCTAATCGCTCAAGTGTCTAGGGTTAATTCACTCTACTCTTCTCTAGTCATGCTTTCTAGATTTTGTTCTTCATCTAACCAATCAACAAAAATTTAGTATACCGATGCAAACATCATGAGGTCTTTTCAAGGTTGTAATGGGGCTAAGGTAAGGGTGAGGATATATGTATGGCCAAGTGAGGTATAATATGAATCTTTGATTAACCTAAGCTCTCACCTAACACACACACACACTCTATGTAATTCCAAATTCATGCCTAGCTACCCATAATTCCCACTTTTGTATCACATACTCATGTACCAAATTTTTCTTAATTTTATCACATATGCATTGATCTTTTATTAAACTTGGCATTTGGGGTAATTTTGTCGCCTTATTTATCTATTTACTTAATTATTTGAATATTTTTGGTTTTTTTTTAAGATAAAAATAAACATAACATATCAATGCACATGAGTTTTTAATTTTTCTGGTCTCATATGAGTATGCACCCAAATTCCCAATACTTTTGTCAATAAAACACAACACACTTTCATCAACCCAAGTTTCCACAGTTCCCCACACTTAATTGATACACAATCTCTAACTTAAGATAACTAAAGATTCAGTTGGGGTAATTAATTGTTTTTCTACTTAAGGCTAGTGATGTGGTAAAATATAGAACAAATGGGGATTAAAAGGCTCAAGGTGGCTAACAAAGGTGATTGGAAGGGTAGGCTATTTGGGATAAGTGAGCTAAAATCAAATGATGGCCTCAATCATATGCAAGCATGTAAATACACTAAACAATGGACATATAGAATGGAACAAAATATAGATTACAATCATAGAGAAGGGAACATACAAGAATAAAATTTTATGGTTAAGTAGTGTAACCATGTAATTAAGCTCAAATCTCACAGGTTGTGTATTCTCAGCTATCAACCATGTTCTAAATTACAATCCTCAAACAAGTTTACCACAACTTTTCAATTTAAATTAGTAAAATGCTATAAAAAGGGTCTTGAAAGGAAACTCATTACTTTAATCAAGCAGAACATACATGCAAACAATTATTAACATGCAATCTATCCTATCTAACAAAAGAAAAAGTCAAATGTTGGTGGTAAGAGAGAAAAGTTATCTCCGGAAGTCAAGGACTGACCTCCCCACACTTAAGGCTTGGCACGGTCCTCCGTGCCATCAGTAAGGAGCAAGGAAGGGCTGGAAGCATCGCCTCCAGTGTTTGGTTCGCCTTAGCTTCCTATGCTACTAGATGAAGGGGAGTCCGGTGTGTCCTTTTATTCTGGAGGTGGGTGAGTACCAGCTATGAGGTCCGTCAGATAGTTGTATCTGCGCTTGTTACGGCGCTCTATTTGCTCCATTCGCCGGTCTTATCGGTCGAACCTTTCAAGGATCTGTAGGAACATTTGATGGATGGATGGTGCTTGTGGTGTGGATGATGGTGGAGTGGAAGGGGGAGGAGTATCCAAAGATAGACCAGTAGGCCAGCTTGCAGAGGGAGCCAGTGGCCTGATGTACTTCCCATTCGAGATAAACTGGTCGGCCCTAGGGATCATGACCTTTGTGTCTCCTGCCCGATAGGACACACCTGCTGCTAAGACTAAATCTGAAACCAATGCGGGAAAAGGCAGGTTACCCACAATCTGTATGTGTCCCATTGCTTGCCGGATGTGTCGGGACAGGTTGAGGGATTGCTCTATCAGGATGCACCAGATGAGAACAGCCATGTCTGCTGTGAAGGTTGACTCGTGAGTGCTCAAAAAGACATAGTGGGACATAATCTGTTCCCACACGCGAGCCTCCAGGGTGAGTGACTGGGCTGAGATGCTCTTGGATTTTGAACGATGCTGTCCGTAAATCTAGGTGCTGCCAGGTTGGGCTATAACTCCAAGTACGCTATCCCAGTTGAACTGATATATCTGGCACTTACGAGATGCCTCTTGATATGCATCCCATCCATCTGGACTAGGTGGAAGGTCCACTGCTTTCTGTATGGCACTCTCGGAGATAGGGACCTGTTGCTGACGGACGAAGACAGTATGTAGAGTAGGCGAGTAGAAGTTTTAGTAGAATTCAACTACCTAGGATAAGTTGGCCTCTCGCAGTTGCTTCCTCAAAAATCTCCACTGTCTCTTCTCAATTCGGGGCTCCACAAGGTAAAAAAAGTGTGTTGGAATAATGAGTAGATGCTCATTGTTGTAGTTCCTCTCAGCTAGGATGGGGAACATCTGTTTGCAATAACGGTTAGCAAACCGTGTGGAGTCTCGGGCGGAAAAAGCTTTCTCTGATTATTCAACCTTAATGATCCTCTTCACCCGCTTTGTTGGTGGCTTGACACTGGTAGATGGAAGTGCTTTTGCGAGTGTTCTCTTGGTTCCTCTCCTTGCTAGTGTCTTGTCAGTGGCCTTCTCTTTTCCTTTCTAGGTACCCATGCCTAAGGAAGAAAGAAAAAGGAAGAATGTGAAGTTTAGATAAATAAAGAACCGGAAGGGAGAAAATTCCAAGTGGTAATGAATGCCAAAGGAAAGATGATAGCTCAAATACATGGTAGCTACAACATGTAGGTAAGACATCAATGAAGATCAAGAGGGAAATTCATAATAATTAAATGCAGGAGTGTTTATGGCATGCAGAAACAGGCATGAGAAGCATAGCTCAAGCATCAAGTAGTAAATGTGCCAAATTAAAGAGCATGTGTAATGATGACAATTGTGAATAATAATCCCAAATACATGTGGAGTACAAATGTTGTGAAAAAGAGGTATTCAAGTAAAAAGAGTAAAACAAAATAGAGTTCAAGATGCCATAGGCTTTTTCAGAAACACTTGGTGAGCAACTTAAAGTAGGAATGAAAATAATATAGTCCAAATGTATATGAGAGCCAAATTAAAATATCAATTGTCAAATCACTCCTCATAATTTCCACAAGCTTTAGTATAGTAAGGTAATACCCAAATAAAATTCCGATACCAACATAAGAATGCAAGAAAAAGAAAAGAAAAAGAAACCATGGATAATGAAACTAAAAGAAAAATAAAGAAGAAATAAACATAAATTAATGTAATAATGAAAGAGTAAAAGAGAAAGAAGAAAAGAAAACTGATGGGGAAGATGAAGAAGGAAAGAAGAAAGTAATAGATAAGGAGAAAGAATAAGGAAGAAAGAAGGGAAAAAGGAAGAAGAGATAATTAAGATTGGAAAAGAATTAGGATTGGGGGAGGGATAATTTGAAATCAGGCGCTGAGGAGGTTTAATTGTGCGTACGCGTGCATCATGCGTACACGTGAGTCGCGCATTTTGAATAGTGACACGTAAGCGTCGGGCACGCGTACGTGTGCCTTTGATGGTGCGAATCGCGCGAAGGCATCGACACGTACGCACAACTCTGTGTTCGCTCTGGGCGTGGGGCAAAAATGGCATACGACGCGTGCGCGTCAGGCACGCGCACGCGTGGATGGCCCTTTTGGGAAAACGATGCGCACGCGTCAGGGACTTGTACGCGTGATGGAACTTGTGCTGCTAGCACAGTTCCAACCCCACACCATCATAACTCTCTGGCCATACACCCATTTGTGCCGATTAGTAGGGTCACGCATACGCGTGAGGGACGCGTACCCGTGGATTGGTAAAAACGCAAGCGACGCGTACACGTGAGGGACGCGTATGCGTGGACTTGATTGTGCGCAAGGCACGCCACCAGCACCACTTCTACCCAACTCTCTGTTCGATTTTTATTTTTCACGCACGCACATATGACGCTTACGCGTCAGCAACGCTCGCACGTCGTGTGTTTTTTTTTCTTTTTATGCAGAATGCAAAATGCAGCATGCAGATAATTATGAAGAAATCATGATTGAACACTATGGAAAAACAAAAGAAAATAAAACTAAGAATAAAAAGGAACGATCATACCATGGTGGGTTGTCTTCCACCCAGCACTTTACTTTTACGTCCTTAAGTTGGACGGTCTACAAGTTAAATCTGCTTATGTTGGTGGATCCTCCAAGAGGAAGACCTCTAGCTCTTTATTTTCCTTTATCTTCTCACCATGATATAGCTTTAGGCGATGTCCATTGACCTTGATGAATTTGGAACTTGACGGATGACTCAGATGGAAGACTCCGTATGGCTTTGCCTTTTCTACTATGTAGGGGCCTTCTCATCTGGATCTCAGCATTCATGGCATGAGTCTCAGCCTGGAGTTGTAAAGGAGAACTAGCTCTCCAGGTCTGAACTCTCTTCTCTTCACGTACTTGTCGTGTACAGCTTTCACCTTCTCTTTGTATAGTCTGGAGTTGTCATATGCTTCTAGTCGAAGGGCCTCCAGTTCTGCTAGTTGCAGCTTCCTTTCAGCACCAGCTTTCTCAAATCCCATGTTGCACTCCCTCACAGCCCAGAAAGCTTTGTGTTCCACCTCCACTGGGAGGTGACAAGCTTTGCCAAAGACCAGATGGAAGGGACTCATCCCGATGGGTGTCTTGTATGCTGTCCGATAAGCCCAGAGTGCATCTACAAGTCTGGTGCTCCAGTCCTTCCTATGAGGCTTGGTATGCGAAATTGTTACTCTGAGGTTGTAAAATTTGTTGTTCGTTCTCTCCCTGGCAATGGCGCCAATAACTGGTGCACAATACCATGGTCCAAACATAACTTCACAACTTCGCACAACTAACCAGCAAGTGCGCTGGGTCGTCCAAGTAATAAAACCTTACGTGAGTAAGGGTCGATCCCATGGAGATTGTTGGTATGAAGCAAGCTATGGTCATCTTGTAAATCTCAGTCAGGCGGATATCAAATGGTTATGGAGTTTTCGAATAATAATAATAAATAAACAGAAAATAAAGATAGAAATACTTATGTAATTCATTGGTGAGAATTTCAGATAAGCATATAGAGATGCTTTCGTTCCTCTGGATCTCTGCTTTTCCGCTGTCTTCATCCAATCAGTCTTACTCCTTTCCATGGCAAGCTTTCTGTAAGGGCATCACCGTTGTCAATGGCTACATCCCATCCTCTCTGTGAAAATGGTCCAAATGCTCTGTCACGGCATGGCTAATCATCTGGAGGTTCTCGATCATACTGGAATAGGATTTACTATCCTTTTGCGTCTGTCAATACGCCCAGCACTCGCGAGTTTGAAGTTCGTCACAGCCATCCCTTCCTAGATCCTACTCGGAATACCACGGACAAGGTTTAGACTTTCTGGATCTCAGGAATGGCCATCCATGGGTTCTAACTTATACCACGAAGACACTAATAACTCGGATTCGGTCCCCTGTATTAGATATCCAAGAGATATTCCTTCTAGCTTGTTTGCATGTAGAACGGAAGTGTTTGTCAGGCACGCGTTCATAAGTGAGAATGATGATGAGCGTCACATAATCATCACATTCATCATGTTCTTGGGTGCGAATGGATATCTTAGAAGCGGAATAAGTTGAATTGAATATAAAACAGTAGTACTTTGCATTAAATCATGAGGAATAGCAGAGCTCCACACCTTAATCCCTGGAGTGTAGAAACTCTACCGTTGAAAAATACATAAGTGAAAGTTTCAGGCATGGCTGAATGGCCAACCCCCAAACGGGATCTAAAGATGAAACTAAAGATGAAAATACAACGCAATTAGAAGCGCACCATTTTGAGTTTTGTAGCTCTGGAAATCCACTTTGAGTGCAGGGAGGTCAGAATCCAACAGCATCAGCAGTCCTTCTTCAACCTCTGAATCTGATTTTTGCTCAAGTCCCTCAATTTTAGCCAAAAAATACCTGAAATCACAGAAAAATACACAAACTCATAGTAAAGTCCAGAAATGTGAATTTAACATAAAAACTAATAAGAACATCCCTAAAAGTAACTAGATCCTACTAAAAACATACTAAAAACAATGCCAAAAAGCGTATAAATTATCCGCTCAACACAACGCCAAACTTAAATTGTTGCTTGTCCCCAAGCAACTGAAAATCAAATAGGATAAAAAGAAGAGAATATACTATAAATTCCAAAGGACTTGAGCAAAAATCAGATTCAGAGGTTGAAGAAGGACTGCTGATGCTGTTGGAGCTACAGAACTCAAAATGGCGCGCTTCCAATTGCGTTGGAAAGTAGACATCCAGAGCTTTCCAGCAATATATAATAGTCCATACTTTGGCCAAGAATAGATGACGTAAACTGGCGTTCAACGCTAGCTCTCTGCCCAAATCTGGCGTCCAGCGCCAGAAAAGGATCCAAAACCAGAGTTGAACGCCAGAAATGGATCAAAACCTGGCATTCAACTCCACAAATGGCCTCTGCACGTGGAAAGTTAAGGCTCGACCCAAGCACACACCAAGTGGGCCCCAGAAGTGGATTTATGCATCAATTACTTACTCATGTAAACCCTAGTAGCTAGTTTATTAATTCTTCATAGTGTTTTTGGTGTTCATCTTGACATTCATAGCATTCATGCATGCATTCATTGTTTTGATCTAAAAATTTCATGCATTGCATCATTTTTCTTGTTTTTCCCTTGCATCATAAAAATTCAAAAAAAATAAAAAAAATATCTTTCCCTTTTTCTCTCATCACATTCAAAAATTTGAGTTGACTTTTTCAAAAATTTTTAAAATCAAGTTGTTTCTTATAAGTCAAATCAAATTTTCAATTTGAAAATCTTATCTTTTTCAAAATCTTTTTCAAAAATCAAATCTTTTTCAAAATTCTTAGTTATTTTCAAAAATTTCAAAAATATTTTTCAAAAATCTTTTTCTTATTTTATACCAAATTTTCGAAAATAACATAATCAATTAATGTTTTGTTTCAAAAATTTGAAGTTTGTTACTTGCTTGTTAAGAAAGATTCAAACTTTAAGTTCTAGAATCATATCTTGTGATTTCTTGTGAATCAAGTCATTAATTGAGATTTTAAAAATCAAATCTTTTTTAAAATTAGTTTCTAAAATATCTTCTTATCTTATCTTTTTCAAAAATATCTTTTCAAAATATCTTTTCTAACTTCCTAACTTTCTCATCTTTTTCAAAAATTTGTTTCAACTAACTAACTAACTTTGGTGGATTCATTCCTTGCTCTCATTTCTTCTGTTTTTTTTCGTTTTCTATGTTATAGTGCTTATCTATGTTTGTGTCTTCATTACATGATCATTAGTAGTTAGTAACTATGTCTTAAAGATATGAATGTCCTATGAATCCATCACCTCTCTTAATTGAAAAATGTTTTAAATCAAAAGAACAAGAAGTACATGAGTTTTGAATTTATCCTTGAACTTAGCTTAATTATATTGATGTGGTGGCAATGCTTCTTGTTTTCTGAATGTATGCTTGAACAGTGCATATGTCTTTTGAAGTTGTTGTTTAAGAATGTTAAATATGTTGGCTCTTGAAAGAATGATGACTAGGAGACATGTTATTTGATAATCTGAAAAACCATAAAAATGATTCTTGAAGCAAGAAAAAGCAGCAAAGAACAAAGCTTGCAGAAAAAAAAATAGGCGAAAAAAAAAGTATAGAAAGAAAAAGCAAGCAGAAAAAGCCAAAGCTCTTAAAACCAAGAGGCAAGAGCAAAAAGCCAATAACCCTTAAAACCAAAAGGCAAGGGAAATAAAAAGGATCCCAAGGCTTTGAGCATCAGTGGATAGGAGGGTCTACAAGAATAAAATCCTGGCCTAAGCGGCTAAACCAAGCTGTCCCTAACCATGTGCTTGTGGCGTGTAGGTGTCAAGTGAAAACTTGAGACTGAGCGGTTAAAGTCAAGGTCCAAAGTAAAAGAAGAGTGTGCTTAAGAACCCTGGACACCTCTAATTGGGGACTTTAGCAAAGCTGAGTCACAATCTGAAAAGGTTCACCCAACTATGTGTCTGTGGCATTTATGTATCCGGTGGTAATACTGGAAAACAAAGTGCTTAGGGCCACGGCCAAGACTCATAAAACAGCTGTGTTCAAGAATCATCATACTGAACTAGGAGAATCAATAACACTATCTGAACTCTGAGTTACTATAGATGCCAATCATTCTGAACCTCAATGGATAGAGTGAGATGCCAAAACTATTCAAGAGGCAAAAAGCTACAAGTCCCGCTCATCTGATTGGAGCTATAAATTCCAAAATATCAATGAAGCATAGCTCCAATCAGATGAGCGGGACTTGTAGCTTTTTGCCTCTTGAATAGTTTTGGCATCTCACTTTATCCATTGAAGTTCAGAATGATTGGCATCTATAGGAACTCAGAGTTCAGATAGTGTTATTGATTCTCCTAGTTCAGTATGTTGATTCTTGAACACTATTCAGAGGTTGAAGAAGGACTGCTGATGCTGTTGGATTCTGACCTTCCTACACTCAAAGTAGATTTTCTGGAGCTACAGAACTCGAAATGGCGCGCTTTCAATTGCGTTGGAAAGTAGACATCCAGAGCTTTCCAGCAATATATAATAGTCCATACTTTGGCTAAGAATAGACGACGTAAACTGGCGTTCAACGCCAGCTCTCTGCCCAAATCTGGCGTCCAGCGCCAGAAAAGGATCCAAAACCAGAGTTGAACGCCAGAAATGGATCAAAAGCTGGCGTTCAACTCCACAAATGGCCTCTGCACGTGGAAAGTTAAGGCTCGACCCAAGCACACACCAAGTGGGCCCCAGAAGTGGATTTATGCATCAATTACTTACTCATGTAAACCCTAGTAGCTAGTTTATTATAAATAGGACCTCTTACTATTGTATTTGACATCTTTGGATTACCTTATGATCCTTTGATCACGTTTTAGGGGGCTGGCCATCTCGTTTTCTTCTTGAGGAGCCAATGATGTCCTTGAGCTCTTCTATGTCTCCTCCTTGTCTTTGTTGCTCCTCCCTCATAGCTCTTTGATCTTTTCTAATTTCATGGAGGATGATTGAGTGCTCTTGATGTTCCACCCTTAGTTGCTCCAATAATTGTGTGGAGGAAAATGTATCCCCTGAGGTATCTCAGGGATCTCTTGATTTGCAGTCAGATGTTCTACCACTGAGCTATAGACCCTTGATAGAAGCTTTTGTCTTCCTTTTCCTCTTTCTAGAGGTTTCTCTGGCCTTAGGTGCCATCAATGGTTATGGAAAAACAAAAAGCTTATGCTTTTACCACACCAAACTTAGAATGTTTGCTCGTCCTCGAGCAAAAGAAGAAAGAAAGGATGAGAAGAAGAAGAGATTGAGGAAATGGAGGTGTGGGAAGGGTTCAGCCACTGGGGGTTTAAGGTGGTTATGATGTGTGAAAAGGAAGGAATGATGGTTTGAATTTTGAGTGGGTGGGTGTAGGTGGGTGTATGATGGTTTTGGAGGGGAATTGGAGGTGATTGGTGAAGGGTTCTTGGGAAAGGGTGATATAGGATTATGAGGAGGTAAGGTGAGTGGAGGTATGTGGGGATCCTGTGGGGTCCACAGATGCTGAGATGATCCTGTGGGATCCACAGATCCTGAGGTGTCAAGGAATTGCATCCCTGCACCAATTAGGCATGTAAAATGCCTTTGCATGCAATTCTGGCGTTTAAACGCCGAATTGGTGCTTGTTCTGGGCATTCAACGCCCAGATGTAGCATGTTTCTAGCGTTGAACGCCAGTTCTATGCTTGTTTCTGGCGTTCAGCGCCAGCTTTCCTCAGTGTGCATTCCTGGCGTCTTTGATTCTGTTTTCAATTTTTCTATTTATTTTGTGACTCCACATGATCATGAACCTAATAAAACATGAAAGAACAAGAAAAATAAAATTAGATAAATAAAAATTGGGTTGCCTCCCAACAAGCGCTTCTTTAATGTCAATAGCTGACAGTGGTCTCTCATGGAGCCTCACAGATGTTCAGAGCATTGTTGAGACTTCCCAACACCAAACTTAGAGTTTGGATATGGGAGTTCAACACCAAACTTAGAGTTTGGTTGTGGCCTCCCAACACCAAACTTAGAGTTTGATTGTGGGGGCTCTGTATGACTCTGTTTTGAGAGAAGCTTACTGTGCCTCTTTTCTATGTTTACAGAAGGATGACCTTGAGTTTTAAACACAAGGGAGTCCTCATTCAATTGAAGGACTAGTTTACCTCTGTTAACATCAATCACAGCTCTTGCTGTGGCTAGGAAGGGTCTT
>NC_029793.2:63147452-63188342 GCF_000816755.2 Arachis ipaensis
GCACCAAGGAACTTGGCAACTTGCTCTTCAGTAACATCCTCATTCTCTTCAGAAGATGAATACTTATCAGAGCTCATGAAGGGCGTAAGGAGGTTTAATGGAATCTCTATGGTCTCTAGATGAGCCTCAGATTCCTTTAGTTCCTTAGAGGAAAACTCCTTATTGATCACTGGACGTCCCAGGAGGTCTTCCTCCTTGGGATTTATGTCCTCCTCCTCTCTTGTGGGTTCGGCCATGATGGTCAATTTAATGGCCTTGCATTCTGCTTTTGGATTTTCTTCTGTACTGCTTGGGTGAGCACTAGGAGGGTTTTCAGTGATCTTCTTACTCAGCTGGCCCACTTGTGCCTCCAAATTTCTAATAGAGGACCTTATTTCATTCATGAAACTCAGAGTGGCCTTATATAGATCAGAGACTATGTTTGCTAAATTAGAGGTACTTTGTTCAGAGTTTTCTGTCTGTTGGTGACTGGATGATGGAAAAGGCTTGCTATTGCTAAACCTGTTTCTTCCACCATTATTAAAGCCTTGTTGAGGCTTTTGTTGATCCTTCCATGAGGGATTATAGGTGTTTCCATATGGTTCACCCATGTAATTCACCTCTGCTATTGCAGGGTTTTCATGATCATAAGCTTCTTTTTCAGAAGATGCCTCTTGAGTATTGTTGGATGCAGCTTGCATTTCACTCAGACTCTGGGAAATCATATTGACTTGCTGAGTTAATATTTTATTCTGAGCCAATATGGCATTTAGAGTATCAATTTCAAGAACTCCCTTCTTTTGAGGTGTCCCATTACTCACAGGATTTCTATCAGAAGTGTACATGAACTGGTTATTAGCAACCATGTCAATGAGTTCTTGAGCTTCTGTATGCGTTTTCTTTAGGTGAATGGATCCACCTACAGAAGTATCCAATGACATCTTAGCTAATTCAGACAGACCATCATTGAATATATCCAGGATGGTCCATTCTGAAAGCATGTCAGAAGGACATTTTTTGGTCAGTTCCTTGTATCTCTCCCAAGCTTCATAGAGGGATTCTCCTTCTTTCTATCTGAAGGTTTGAACATCCACTCTAAGCTTACTCAGCTTTTGAGGAGGAAAGAACTTGGCTAAGAAAGCCTTGACCAGCTTATCCAAAGAGTTCAGGCTATCCCTAGGTTGAGAGTCCAACCATATTCTAGCTCTGTCTCTTACAGCAAACGGGAAAAGCATGAGCCTGTAGACTTCAGGATCTACTCCATTAGTCTTAACAGTATCACATATCTGCAAGAATTCAGTTAAGAACTGAAAAAGATCTTCAGATGAAAGTCCATGAAACTTGCAGTTCTGCTGCATCAGAGAAACTAATTGAGATTTCAGCTCAAAATTGTTTGCTCCAATGGCAGGAATGGAGATGCTTCTTCCATGTAAATTGGAATTAGGTGCAGTAAAGTCACCAAGCATCCTCCTTGCATTATTATTATTTTCGGCTACCATCTCCTCTTCTTGTTCGAAAATTCCTGTAAGGTTGTCTCTGGATTGTTGTATTTTAACTTCTCTTAGTTTTCTTTTCTGAGTCCTTTCAGGTTCAGGATCTGCTTCAACAAGAATGTTCTTGTCCTTGCTCCTGCTCATATGAAAAAGAAGGAAACAGAAAAATAATAATAGGGATCTTTTTTACCACAGTATAGAGGTTCCCTTGTGTGAGTAGAAGAAAAGAAGAATAAGAATGTAGAAGAGAAGAATTCGAACTCAGAGGAGAGGAAGGAGTTCGAATTTTGGGTGAAGAGAAGTGTTAGTAGATGAATAAATAAATTGAAGGGGATGGAAGAGAGGGAATTTCGAAAAAACTAAATTTTGAAAAGGAGTTAATGATTTTCGAAAATTAAGATAAAATTAAAATTAAAATTAAAAATTGAAACAATTAATTAATTAAAAAGAATTTTTTGAAAAAGAGGGAGGTATTTTCGAAAATAAGAGAGGGATAGTTAGTTAGGTAGTTTTGAAAGAGATAAGAAACAAACAAAAAGTTAATTAGTTAGTTGAAACAAATTTTGGAAATCAATTTTGAAAAGATAAGAAGATAAGAAATTAGAAGAGATATTTTAAAAAAGATAAGATAAAAAGATATTTTTGAAAAGATATGATTGAAATTAGTTTTGAAAAAGATTTGATTTTTAAAATCACAATTAATGATTTGATTCACAAGTAATCACAAGATATGATTCTAGAACTTAAAGTTTGAATCTTTCTTAACAAGCAAGTAACAAACTTGAAATTTTTCAATCAAAACATTAATTATTGATAATATTTTCGAAAATCATGATGTAAAATTAAGAAAAAGATTTTTGAAAAGTATTTTTAAAATTTTTGAAAATAAATAAAAAGAATGAAAAAGATTTGATTAAAAGATTTTGAAAAAGATAAAGTTTTTAAATTGAAAATTTGATTTGACTCATAAGAAACAACTAAATTTTAAAAAATTTTGAAAAAGTCAATCCAAATTTTTGAAATTTATGAGAGAAACAGGGAAAGATATTTTTTTATTTTTGAATTTTTAATGATGAGAGAGAAAAACATGAAAAATGATGCAATGCATGAAAATTTTGGATCTAAACATGTGATGCATGCAAGAACACTATGAATGTCAAGATGAGCACCAAGAACACTTTGAATGTCAAGATGAACATCAAGAACTTATTTTCGAAAACTTTTCAAGAAAAGAACACATGCAAGACACCAAACTTAGAAATTTGTCATGTATAGACATTATGAATGCAAGAATGCATATGAAAAACAAGAAAAAACACAAAACAAGAAAATATGAAGATCAAACAAGAAGACTGGCCAAGAACAACTTGAAGATCATGAAGAACAAACACTATGAATGCATGAATTTTCGAAAAATGCATAAAAATTTTAGAAAACATGCAAGACACCAAACTTGAAATTGACTCAAGACTCAAACAAGAAACAGAAAATATTTTTGATTTTTATGATTTTATAAATTTTTTTATATTTTTTCGAAAATTAATGTGAAAAAAAAAATAAAGATTCCAAAATTTTTAATATGAATTCCAGGAATCTTGCACTCTTAGTCTAAAGCTCCAATTTGAGTATTAGACATGGCTTAATAGCCAGTCAAGCTTTAGTATGTAACTCAGATATACTGCTCATTAGTTATCAAATTAACTTGCCTCTATGCTGATGGTTTGGAAACCTTAGTCCAAAAGATTTTAGACATGGCTTTACAGCCAGCCAGGCTTCAACATGCTTCATGAAACACTAGAATTCATTCTTAAAAATTCTGAAGAAAAATGTAAAAAATTTTTTGAAAATATTTATTTTTTATATATTTTTTTTCGAAAATTTATTTGAAGAAAAACGAAAACAAAGAAAAAAAAATTTTTTTTGAAAAATTTTTTGAAAACCAAATAAAAGTTGAAACAAGAAGAAAATTACCTAATCTGAGCAACAAGATGAACCGTCAGTTGTCCAAACTCGAGCAATCCCTGGCAACGGCGCCAAAAACTTGGTATGCAAAATTGTTACTCTGAGGTTGTAAAATTTGTTGTTCGTTCTCTCCCTGGCAATGACGCCAATAACTGGTGCACAATACCATGGTCCAAACATAACTTCACAACTTCGCACAACTAACCAGCAAGTGCACTGGGTCGTCCAAGTAATAAAACCTTACGTGAGTAAGGGTCGATCCCACGGAGATTGTTGGTATGAAGCAAGCTATGGTCATCTTGTAAATCTCAGTCAGGCGGATATCAAATGGTTATGGAGTTTTCGAATAATAATAATAAATAAACAGAAAATAAAGATAGAAATACTTATGTAATTCATTGGTGAGAATTTCAGATAAGCGTATAGAGATGCTTTCGTTCCTCTGAATCTCTTCTTTCCCGCTGTCTTCATCCAATCAGTCTTACTCCTTTCCATGGAAAGCTTTCTGTAAGGGCATCACCATTGTCAATGGCTACATCCCATCCTCTCTGTGAAAATGGTCCAAATGCTCTGTCATGGCATGGCTAATCATCTGGAGGTTCTCGATCATACTGGCATAGAATTTACTATCCTTTTGCGTCTGTCACTACGCCCAGCACTCGCGAGTTTGAAGTTCGTCACAGCCATCCCTTCCAAGATCCTACTCGGAATACCACGGACAAGGTTTAGACTTTCTGGATCTCAGGAAAGGCCATCCATGGATTCTAACTTATACCACGAAGACACTAATAACTCAGACTCGGTGTCCTGTATTAGATATCCAAGAGATATTCCTTCTAGCTTGTTTGCATGTAGAACGGAAGTGTTTGTCAGGCACGCGTTCATAAGTGAGAATGATGATGAGCGTCACATAATCATCACATTCATCATGTTCTTGGGTGCGAATGGATATCTTAGAAGCGGAATAAGTTAAATTGAATATAAAACAGTAGTACTTTGCATTAAATCATGAGGAACAACAGAGCTCCACACCTTAATCTCTGGAGTGTAGAAACTCTACCGTTGAAAAATACATAAGTGAAAGGTTCAGGCATGGCCGAATGGCCAGCCCCCAAACGTGATCTAAAGATGAAACTAAAGATGAAAATACAATAGTAAAAAGTCCTATTTATACTAAACTAGTTACTAGGGTTTACAGAAGTAAGTAATTGATGCATAAATCCACTTCCGGGGCCCACTTGGTGTGTGCTTGAGCTGAGCTTGAAGTTTACACGTGGAGAGGTCATTCTTGGAGTTGAACGCCAGTTTATAACGTGTTTCTGGCGTTCAACTCTGGTTCGTGACGTGTTTTTGGCGTTTAACTCCAGACTACATCGTAGAACTGGCATTCAACGCCCTTTTGCGTCATCTAAACTCGGCCAAAGGATAGACTATTATATATTGCTGGAAAGACCTGAATGTAAACTTTCCAACGCAATTGGAAGCGCGCCATTTTGAGTTCTGTAGCTCCAAAAAATCCACTTTGGCATGGGGAACAAGATTTAAAGAAGGCAGTAGCATCCTTAAAAAGAGTAGGCCACCAGAATTCACAGTCTAAAATTTTTCTAGCTGTTCTTTGGGGGCCAAAATGTCCACCACTCTCAGAAGAGTGGCAAGCCTCTAAAATAGACTGGAATTCTGATTGAGGCACACACCGTTTAATTATCTGTTCAGCACCATACCTCCATAAATATGGGTCATCCCATATACAATATTTGGACTCGCTTTTCAGCTTATCTCTTTGATGCTTAGTAAAATTAGGAGGGAAAGTGTGACTAACTAGATAATTAACTATAGGTGCATACCAAGGAACTACTTCAGATATTGCATGCAAGCTGTAACAACCCAATTTTCAATATGTCTAGATCATACCGGAAATTGAGCGCTACCAATTTGTCTTCCTAATTATTATCTATTATTTATCATATGAGCCTGATTCGTTGTTAAAAACGTAGTTAATTTGCGAGGTGTATTTTTTTTTGAAAACTTTTGGATTAATAGACAGAATCATTTATAATCAATTCACAAATAATAACAGATAAAATAATTATAAGCAACCACACATAAATACATCACAAGTAGCTAGCAACATTCAGTGATCCAGCCTTTATTAGAGTATAGACCTTTAGTTAGAACACCCCTAGATATAGCTAGATAATAACTTTATACATATACATATATACAACATCCCTGGTCCTAACTTGTTCAAGAGGTCCCTAAGCTGGCACCTAGGCTAGCCTAGACTCTATACTCACCGAGTCCCTCTAAACTACTAAAGCGAGGGAAAGTACGTTCTAGGTCTTCAAAACTCAAGTCAGGTGGAACGTCATTAAAAGATAGAACATCATCTGTTACTCCTCTGCACGATCAGACTTTTCCACAGGACGTCTCTCTGGTACCTCATGAAGTAGCCACACAATAGGAATCTCGTACGCAGGATTTAGGTTAAAGTGCGCATACGAACGGGGTGCAGATGTTGGCTGGTCTCACAGTATATACATAAAATCAGATAACGATATTCACCCTAGACTCAGAAGACTATCTAGAGCAGAATCCTCTTCTTGCGAACGGTCATCAGCGAACTATGGTAAGGTACTCTTACTTCCATCTGAAGGGGGAAGGAAGAGAGAAGGGGTAAGAACTGGGGAGTTCTTAGTAGGGTCAGGGTTATTAGTTACATTCATTAATTCTATTTTGTTTAGCAGACTATTAGCAGAATACAAAGAAGTAGTAAATAGAAAACACAGATAAGTAGAGAATATAGAGAAAACAGATAGCAGAACACAAACAGAAGAATACAAGAAAATAACACAAGCGCAGAGAATGGAATACAAACAAGGAAAGCATACATTCATACCACAATCATAACAAAGGAAATGCGCAACCAAGTATGATGCATGTCTAGCCCTAGTGCAGGTAATGAGCTCATCTGTCGGCTTCTACCCGCTCCCGACGTAACCTGAAGCAGCTGAAACGGGTATGGTTTTCCAGTCAGCATAGGTACAGTTCTCACTAACCGACGTATGCGTCATATCTTCTGTAAGCAAACTCTGCCTTACAGGTGGCGGCATTCCAGCTATGTATGAAATCATATTCTCTGTAAGCAATCCTTGCCTTACAGGTGCGGCATTCTAGCCGTGTATGAATTAATATCCTCTGCAAGTGATCCCAGATTATCAGTTGCAGGTACAGCTCTCAATAGCTGTGTAACTATTTCTACTTTTACCATCCTAACTTCCAGAAATTACTATATAACCCCTTAAACACCAAAAATTTTACTTCCTTGCCCTTTCTAAGATCTAAAAGGTGTTCTTCACTGTTCTTCACCACACTCAAAGTGTTCTTCATGTTCTTCGTATATTCTTCAAATTCTTTCTCTGTTTTTACCCGTTTTTTAGTCTTTTCAGCAACCGATTTTTATCAAAATTCAAAATAAATTTCCAGCCTCTAAAACCCCATCTTTTCTACTTGATTTTAACACAAATTGAACCTCAATTTAAGCTCTAGGATTTCATTTTCCAGCAGCCACAAGAACACACATTCATAGCTTGAATTTCATCAAATTTCATCAAATTTTCACCAAAATTTCAACAAGAATTACTCATAAAAACAATCAATTTCAAGCGCAGCCAAGCCATATCATAATCACACAACTCAAACACAATCAATCAAGATTAAATTCATCAATCCCTACCTGGTTTTGCTGCTCCTAATTCGGTTAAACTTTCAGGTGGTCCTTAAGCACTTTTTCCTCCTAAATCACATCAAGAACAACTTTAAATCCAAAAACTCTCAACTGACCAAATCTCACTCAGTATGTTAGAAGGAGATATCTCATCTTATACTTGCTGGAAATTCACGTTTCTTGGCCCTCAAGTCAAGTTAAGCATGATTCCTAAGGAAGAACATCAAGAAAGCACATGTTTTGCAAGGTTTTCCTTGAAAACCGAATTAAAATGGGAGGGAGACAGCCATCTCACCTTATTTCCATCCTTGATAAGTTACATGGTTATGTAGAGGAAGAAGAGAGGATCATTTTGGTGAAATTGGAGTTTTGATTTGAGTTTTAGTTCAGAAGAAATCAAGCTTTGAAGATTAAGAGTTCATGAAAGTTTCTCTCTTTTCTCTCTTGTTATTTTCGGCCAAAATGATGAAATGAGACAGCCTTGGAGGTCTTGGGGGAGTAAGGTGAGTTGTGATTGGTTGGCTTGGAGGTGGATTAAAATAATATTAAAATATCTCTGGTGTACAACTACTAAAACTAGGTGTATCGGAATACTCGTAAAAACATCTCTAAAAAATATTTTCTGAGCTACTAGCATAAATGACACTAGTAACATATTTATTAAGAGAATAGAACATGTATAATGAGGCCTTAGCATTGCTAAATTCATCAGAGAGTGCTGGTGCTAAGCTGCACCAGTAAACCGTAAACCTGGTTAAACCGATTTTCTATTTTTAACAAAAACAGACCAGGTAACCTTATAATGTCATTCAAGCATTTTCTAATACTAATATAATGATAATATTATACTATTATCTCTCTCCTCTCATGAATCGAGTCTGGTTCGTCAAACAGAGACTATTTACGAAAATCAGAATCAAAACTGCCAACCGATATGGTTCAAAAACAAGGTTCTTCGCGATTGCATTATCGAGCTTGCCTCAAAGGAGGTTCTAACAAAGGATGACATAATGATAATGAGGATTGAGATGCTTGATGATATAACAGAGGTGTTCCCTTTACTGATCTTCTGGAGAAATCCGTACTTTCAGAAAAGATCTCATGTACTCGAAAATCAAGGTTGTTACATTCTACCCTCCTAAAAGAAAATTTTGCCCTCAAAATTTTAGTTACCTGAGAACAGATGTAGGTAATTAGCTCTCATCTTATCTTCCAATTCCCAAGTGTGCTCTTCTTCTCCTCTTGGTTCCAATGCTACTTTGACTAAGCGAACAATCTTGCCTCTTAGCTGCTTATTACTTCTTTCTACGATCTGAACTAGTGATGCTTGATATGTCAAATCATTTTATAAATGTACTGTTTCTGGTTGTGAAACGTGACTCTCATCGGGAACATATTTCTTAAGTTGCGAGACATAAAAAAAAAACATCATGAAGGTTTGATAAATAAGGAGGAAGGGCTATTTGATAAGCTACTAGACCGACTCTTTTAAGTATTTGGAAAGGTTCTATGTATCGTGGGTTAAGCTTTTTAGTCTTAAGGGCTCTACCTATTCCAGTAATCGAAGTTACTTTTAGAAAGACATAGTTTCCGTCACTAAACTCTAAGGGTCTACGTCTATTATCGGCATAGCTCTTTTGACGGCCTTGTGCTGTCTAGATCTTCCGACGAATCTCCTTTATCTTCTCTGTAGTTTCTTACACTAAGTTTGGACCTAAGACACTAGCTTCCCCATCATCATTCCAACACAATGGTGTTCGACATCTTCTTTTGTAGAGAGCTTCGTATGGTGCCATCCCGATACTTTATTGGCAACTGTTGTTGTAGACAAATTCGACCAACAGCGAATACTTATCCCAGCTACTTTGGTTGTCTATCATACATAATCGTAACATGTCTTCTAACGTCTGGATTGTCTGCTCTGATTGTCCGTCTATCTGAGGATGGTATGCTATACTCGTGTGAATTTCTGTTTCTAACGCTTTCTGAAAAGCTCCCCAAAATCTAGTAGTAAACCTCGAAACTTGATCTGAGACAATTTACGAAGGTATCCCATGTAGTCGTACATTTTCTTGAATATATATTCGTTCCAGCCTTTCTAAAGTATAGTCAACTCGAATCGGAAAGAAGTGCGCTAACTTTGTCAACCTGTCCACAATTACCCAGATGGTATTGTGTCCTGTTGAGGTCCTTGGCAATCTCGTGACAAAATCCATAGTAATCTGCTCCCATTCCCATTGTGGTATTTCTAAGGGTTGCAGGGTTCCTGACAGCTTCTGATGTTTCACCTTCATCTTCTGGCAGGTTAAACATTTTGAGACATAATCAGCTACTTCTTTCTTTAAGCCCGGCCACCAGAACATTTGTTTCAAATCTCGATACATCTTTGTCACTCCAGGATGCATAGAAAATCTACTTTGATGAGCTTCAGCAAGAATCTTTTGTCGCAATTCTCCAGAGTTAGGCACACAAATTCTGTTCTTGTACCTCTATAGGCCACTACGATCCTGTCTCATAGCTTCTGGTTCTTCTGTGTTCATCTGTCTCAGCATCGTCATTATTTCAGAGTCCTGTGCTTGTGCTTGCTGAATACTAATATTAAAATCTGGTGTTATACGCAATTGGGCCAAACGGACTCCACTTGACGTCTCAGTCATAGCCAACTTAAGGTCCTCAAATTCCGCAAGTAATTTTTCTTCCTGTATCATCATCCAAGAGATACTCAAATTCTTCCTGCTTAAAGCGTTTGCCACCACGTTCGCTTTCCCTGGGTGATAACTTAATTTGAAATCATAGTCCTTCAAAAATTCCATCCACCTTCGCTGTCCAGAATTTGCACTTTGATAGTTTATCATATAACTTCCGAGTCCTCAGTGTCTGCAATACAGTCCTTAGATGCTCTTCATGCACTCTTTTTGTCTTCGAATAGATGAGAATATCGTCTATGAAAACTACTACAAACTGATCAAGGTACGGACGGAAAATACGATTCATGTAATCCATAAAAATTGTAGGAGCATTAGTTAGTCCAAACGACATAACCGTATACTCATAGTGACCATAACGAGTTCTAAATACAGTCTTCGGTATATCTGATTCTTTCACTCGAATCTAGTGATAGCTCAATCGCAAATCAATCTTCGAGAACACAGTTGCACCTTCCAATTGATCCATCAAATCATCTATCCGTGGAAGTGGATACATGTTCTTGATAGTGTCTTTATTTAGCTGTCGGTAATCTACGCAAAGTCTGATTCCACCGTCCTTCTTCTTTACTAGCAATACTGGAGCTCCCCAAGATGATGCACTAGGACGAATAAATTCCTTTCCAAGTAGCTCATCCAACTACTTCTTCAACTTTGCAAGTTCCAGTAGTGACATCTGGCACGGTGCTATGGAAATCGATCCGGTTCCAGGTACTAGTTTAATGCTGAATTCTGTCTCTCACTAAGGAGGAAACTCAGGTATGTCGTCCGGGAGAACATCAGGAAATTCCTTCACCACTCGGATTCGTTCTAAGCTTAGTTCACTGTCATTCGAGCTAGCCACTAACAGAACGTACCCCTCATAATCCGTCCTGTCTAAGGTAACTCTTACAGAATTCAGATATAAGGTGTGGGACAGAAATGGTTTAGTACATAGACTATCAGATGGAATAACAGCATTTCTTTTAAAATAATCAAGGAAAGCATGATACTTAGATAACCAATCTAATCCTAAAATAACTTCTAAACCACATAGAGGTAAACAGATTAGATAATGTATAAAAGTCCTGTTCCTAATAGCGAATGGTACTTACAGGCACACTAAACTGGTCAAAGCATTTTGGGATGCAGGTGTATGGACAATCAAGTAAAAATTCAATTTAAATAAATATAATCCTAACTCGTAAGCAATAGTTAGAGAAATAAAGAATGCGATGCACCCGAATCATACAGTACAGTTAGAAATCGATTCTTGACATAACACTGACCTTGAATGAGGGCGTTCGATTGCACAACATCGTCAATAGTGATAGCAAATACTCGTCCTTGTTGCTGGGTTCTAACTGAATTTTGAGTAAATCCCTTCGGACAATCCTTGGCAATATGTCCAAGTTCTCCACAAGCATAGCAGTTAGGTAATCCAAACTGGCAAGACCTGTTATCATGCTCTTTTCCGCATTGCTTGCATGCAGTGTTTATGTAAGCCTGATGGGCTCGTTTACCATTGCCTTGCCTTACTTTACCTCCATTCTTACCCGTACGGCGAGCAGTAATGTTACCAACTTGTAGGTTCTTATGCTGTCGTATGCCACGCGCTTTAAAATGCACCCTTCTCCCAGCTGCCTGATGATTGCTAAGACGCCTTGGTGGAAATCCTTAGCGACTCACCTTGGCCACAGTCACTTTCTTAATACATTCTTCCACTAACTTGCTCTTGTTGACTAATTCAGCAAAATTACGTATCTCGACGGAACTATTGAACTCATCAGATCATCACGAAGGCCTCCTTCAAACTTCAAGCACTTCCATTCTTCAAAGTCAGCAGGATTCCCTTGACAGATCTTAGAGAAACGACACAAGTCATTGAAATTACGAGCATACTCAGCAACAGTCATACCCCATTGCCTCAGCTGCATAAGCTCTATCTCTTTAGCATCACGCACTGCTCTTGGGAAATATTTCTTGTAGAATTCATCTTTAAAAATATCCCAAGGAATGTCACCTTCATCACGTTGTAGCAGTCGCTGTATCCCCTGCCACCAGTACTCAGCTTCTCCCTCAAGCATATAAGTAGCAAACTCCACGTGTTGTCCTTCCGGAACATGCTGCGCTCTCAGTGATCATTCAATACCTCGAAACCAGTTATCAGCGTCAGTCCCAACGAGTGTACCCTTGAACCTAGGCGGATTAACCTTCAGAAAGGTCGCAAGGGTTATAGGTCTTTCAGGATGCCCTAAGTTATTCTCATCATTCCCATTTCTCACTCCAAGACGTTCAACAGCCCTAGCCACTGTTACCGTAGCTTCACACACTACTTCAGCCGCGTTGTTCATGGTAGCCATAAACGTTTCCTGTTCCCTCTCGTAGTTAACATTAGGAATTCCTTCCCGTACGACTCGTCTCCGTGAACCCATTGTAGTCCTGTTCACACCAAACAATCATTGTTAAGGTGATCAGTCTTAACACTTCAAGTCAAGTGTGAACATTCCCAAAATGAAAACATAGAAACAATCATGTAACATATATCACTGGGATATCCTATACGCATGAGACACACAACAGAGTATGCAATGAAGCATAGTCAGTCTACTCCCTAGGCTCTACTGGGAACGAACTGCTCTGATACCAAATTATAACGACCCAATTTTCAATATGTCTAGATCATACCGGAAACTGAGAACTACCAATTTGTTTTCCTAATTATTATCTATTATTTATCATATGAGCCTGATTCATTGTTAAAAACGTAGTTAATTTGCGAGGTGTATTTTTTTTTTGAATTAATAAACAGAATCATTTATAATCAATTCATAAATAATAACAGATGAATCAATTATAAGCAACCACACATAAATACATCACAAGTAGCTAGCAACATTCAATGATCCAGCCTTTATTAGAGTATAGACCTTTAGTTAGAACACCCCTAGATATAGCTAGATAATAACTTTATACATATACATACATACAACATCCCAGCTCCTGACCTGTTCAAGAGGTCCCTAAGCTGGCACTTAGGCTAGCCTAGACTCTATACTCACCTAGTCCCTCTAAACTACTAAAGCGAGGAAAAGTACGTTCTAGGTCTTCAAAACTCAAGTAAGGTGGAACGTCATCAAAAGATAGAACATCATCTGCTACTCCTCTGCACGATCAGACTTTTCCACAGGACGTCTCTCTGGTACCTCATGAAGTAGCCACACAATAGGAATCTCGTACGCAGGATTTAGGTTAAAGTGTGCATACGAACGGGGTGCAGACATTGGCTGGTCTCACAGTATATACATATAATCAGAGAACGATATTCACCTTAGACTCAGAAGACTATCTAGAGCAGAATCCTCTACTTGCAAACGGTCATCAGCGAAATATGGTAAGGTACTCTTACTTCCATCTGAAGGGGAAAGGGAGAGAGAAGGGGTAAGAACTGGGGAGTTCTTAGTAGGGTCGAGGTTTTTAGTTACATTCATTAATTCTATGTTGTTTAGCAGACTATTAGCAAAATACAATGAAGCAGTAATTAGAAAACACAGATAAGTAGAGAAGATAGAGAAAACAGATAGCATAACACAAACAGAAGAATACAAGAAAATAACACAAGCGCAGAGAATGGAATACAAACAAGGAAAGCATACATTCATACCACAATCATAACAAAGGAAATGCGCAACCAAGTATGATGCATGTCTAGCCCTAGCGCAGGTAATGAGCTCATCTGTCGGTTTCTACCCGCTCCCGACGTAACCCGAAGCAGCTGAAATGGGTATGGTTTTCCAGTCAGCATAGGTACTGTTCTCACTAACCGACGTATGCGTCATATCCTTTGTAAGCAAACTCTGCCTTACAGGTGGCGGCATTCCAGCCGTGTATAAAATCATATTCTCTGTAAGTAATCCTTGCCTTACAGGTATGGCATTCTAGCCGTGTATGAATTAATATCCTCTGCAAGTGATCCCAGGTTATCAATTGCAGATACAGCTCTCAATAGCTGTGTAATACTGGAAAACGTTCTGTGGTAATACCACTATCTATCTGACTGCCTTCACATAGCAGATCATTACATAATCATTCTCGTTATCATCATTCATCATCATCATTCTCATTATTGATCATCATTTTCACATTCTTATGCAGTACCTCTTTCTTTCTCTGTTCAATCATACTGTACAAACTTTACATCTTTCACTTTTACAATATCCTGGCTCAAACCATTTCTCTTTATCATATTATTCTTTTTTCTTTGTATCTCTTTACTTTACTCTGGTTACTCTGTGCTTTGTGTTACTTTATTCTGCTCTGATTTCTCTATTTAACATGTGTATTTAAAGCTTATGTAAATTTTGGTATGAATAGTTAACATGTACCAGGTATAGGTTCATTAAGTCTATACTGAAACAGATTAACTTTTCATATAACACCTAACCCTAGACGCAACTCAAGTACTAACTACGTTGCCCTAGTTCGTTCACTAGTCTCTGTCTGTTTTTCTGTCATTAAAATTTTACAGACTTTTCCTTTGGTTTTTATCTTTTCTTTAACTTTTTATCTTTTCTTTATCTTTGCCTCACTATCATGTTATTACCACTCCCTAAGTGTTTTATGAAGGTAATTATGAGATTCTGCACTTAAAGTTGTCTTTCTAAAGCTTTTACAGAAAACTGCCTTTTCTGCATTATTTTATTATTTTTATTAAAATATTATTTTTAATTAAATATTATTATTTAATATTTTATTATTATTTAATATTTTAATACTAAATTTTCAAAAATTAACTTACCTTTTACTTTTAACCTTTAAAATTCACTTTTTACCACCCGTAACTTTTAATATTTCTACTTTTAGCACCCTAACTTCCAGAAATTACCATATAACCCCTTAAACACCAAAAATTTTACTTCCTTGCCCTTTCTAAGATCTAAAAGGTTTTCTTCAATGTTCTTCACCACACTCAAAGTGTTCTTCGTGTTCTTCGTATATTCTTCAAATTCTTTCTCTGTTTTTACCCGTTTTTCAGTCTTTTCAGCAACCGATTTTTACCAAAATTCAAAATAAATTTCCAGCCTCTAAAACCCCATATTTTCTACATGATTTTAACACAAATTGAACCTCAATTTAAGCTCTAGGGTTTCATTTTCCAGCAGCCACAAGAACACACATTCATAGCTTAAATTTCATCAGATTTCATCAAATTTTCACCAAAATTTCAACAAGAATTACTCATACAAACAATCAATTTCAAGCACAGCCAAACCATATCCTAATCACACAACTCAAACACAATCAATCACGATTAAATTCATCAATCCCTACCTGGTTTTGCTGCTCCTAATTCGGTTAAACTTTCAGGTGGTCCTTAAGCACTTTTTCCTCCTAAATCACATCAAGAACAACTTTAAATCCAAAAACTCTCAACTGACCAAATCTCACTCAGTATGTTAGGAAGAGATATCTCACCTTATACTTGCTGGAAATTCACGTTTCTTGGCCCTCAAGTCAAATTAAGCATGATTCCTAAGGAAGAACATCAAGAAAACATATGTTTTGCATGGTTTTCCTTGAAAACCGAATTGAAATGGGAGGGAGACAGCCATATCACCTTATTTCCATCCTTGATAAGTTACATGGTTATGTAGAGGAAGAAGAGAGGATCATTTTGGTGATATTAGAGTTTTGATTTGAGTTTTAGTTCAGAAGAAATCAAGCTTTGAAGATTAAGTGTTCATGAAAGTTTCTCTCTTTTCTCTCTTGTTATTTTCGGCCAAAATGATGAAATGAGACATCCTTGGAGGTCTTGGGGGTGTAAGGTGAGTTGTGATCGGTCGGCTTGGAGGTGGATTAAAATAATATTAAAATATCTCTGGTGTACAACTACTAAAACTAAGTGTATCGGAACACTCGTAAAAACATCTCTAAAAATTATTTTCTGAGCTGCTAGCATAAATGACACTAGTAACATATTTATTATGAGAATAGAACATGTATAATAAGGCCTTAGCATTGCTAAATTCATCAGAGAGTGCTGGTGCAAAGCTGCACCAGTAAACCGTAAACCCGGTTAAACCGATTTTCTGTTTTTAACAAAAATAGACCAGGTAACCTTATAATGTCATTCAAGCATTTTCTAATACTAATATAATGATAATATTATACTATTATCTCTCTCCTCTCATGAATTGAGTCTGGTTCGTCAAACAGAGACTATTTACGAAAATCAGAATCAAAACTGCCAACCGATACGGTTCAAAAACATGGTTCTTCGCGATTGCATTATCGAGCTTGCCTTAGAGGAGGTTCTAACTTAAGGATGACATAATGATAATGAGGATTGAGATGCTTGATGATATAACAGAGGTGCTCCCTATACTGATCTTCCGGAAAAATTCGTACTTTTAGAAAAGATCTCATGTACTCGAAAATCAGGGTTGTTACACAAGATATCAAATGGAGAAGCATCATTGATAGGAGTAGAGTCATCCTTAATGTGCTCAAGGTGACTCAAGTGGTCTGTGACTAAATTCTGGGAACCACTTCTATCCTTAATTTCTAAATCAAATTCTTGTAGCAACAATATCCAATGTATTAGCCTTGATTTGGACTCTTTTTTAGCTAATAGATATTTTAGAGCTGCATGGTGTGAGTACACCACCACCTTAGTACCAAGTAAATAGGCTCGAAATTTATCCAGAGCAAAAACAATAGCCAGAAGCTCTTTTTCAGTAGTAGTGTAATTAGACTGAGCAGCGTCTAAGGTCTTAGAAGCATAAGCAATTACGAAAGGATCCTTACCTTCGCGCTGAGCCAGCGCCGCTCCCACTGCATGGTTGGAGGCATCACACATAATCTCAAAAGGCTGGCTCCAGTCTAGTCCTCTCACAATCGGAGCTTCAGTCAAGGCGATATTCAGCTTATCGAACGCATTCACGCAGTCCTCACTCAGCTCGAACTCAACATCTTTCTGTAGCAGTCTGGATAAAGGTAATGCTACCTTACTGAAGTCCTTGATAAATCTCCGGTAGAAACCTGCATGGCCAAGGAACGAACGGACTTCTCTCACGGAGGAGGGTTAAGGCAAACTAGAAATTACATCTACCTTTGCTGGATCTACAGAAATACCAGTATTAGAAACAACGTGTCCTGGAACATTACATTACTTTACCATAAAATGACATTTTTCAAAATTTAATACAAGGTTTGAACTAACACACCTGTCTAATACTCTAGCTAAACTATCCAAGCAAAGGTTAAATGAATCACCATATACGCTAAAATCATCCATGAAAACTTCCATACAGCTCTCAATAAGATCTGAGAAAATACTCATCATGCACCATTAGAAAGTAGCCGGTGCATTACATGAGCCAAAAGGCATCCTTTTGTATGCATACATTCCAAAGGGACATGTAAAAGTAGTCTTCTCCTGATCTTCAGGAGCTATATGAATTTGAAAATAGCCTGTATAACCATCTAAAATGCAGTAATCTGATTTACCTGACAGGCAATCAAGCATCTGATCAATAAATGGCAAGGGGTAATGATCCTTGCGAGTAGCTTGGTGGAGGTGCCTGTAATCAATGCAAACTCTCCATGAATTCTGCACTCTAGTTTCTATGAGCTCTCCATGCTCATTCTTCACTATTGTAACTCCAGACTTCTTGGCCACCACTTGTACTGGGCTGACCCATTCACTATCTGAGATGAGATAGATAATATCAGCTTCAAGCAGTCTGGTCACTTCCTTCTTGATAACTTCCAAGATGGTGGGATTCAACTGCCTTTGAGGTTGATGGACATGTCTTGCTCCCTCTTCTAAAAATATCATGTGCTCACAAACTTGAGGGCTGATGCCTACTATATCCGCCAAGCTCTACCCTGCTTTCTTGTGTCTTCTCAGCACACTAAGCAACTGCTCCTCCTGCTAGGAAGTGAGTTCCCTTGAAATAATAACTGGGAGCTTCTGGTTGTCCTCAAGGTAAGAATACTTGAGGTGGGGTGGAAGGGGCTTTGATGACTTGCATCATCTACCCTTATTTCTTGCATAACGAAGACCATAAAAGAGCATAAATCTCATTTGATCACTACAATTCATGCATTATTTGATGAATATTATGGTACACTACTTTAAGATGAGTTGTGCTGAATTTCAGGTGAAAAAGGCATAAAAAATTGGTAGAAGACAAACAAGAAGCTGGGCATGTGAAACTGGCATGCCACTTGAGAACAAACGCCATAAAAATGCACTGGCGTGGCATGCCAGGAGCTAGGCGTGGCACGCCAGTACTAAATTCCAAAGGGGAGATCCAAGCATGCATGTGGGCGTGGCACGCTAGTACAAAATTCAAGAGAGCAACAATGGAGGACACAAAAGGGGCGTGGCACGCCAGGTTGGGCGTGGCACGCCTAACCCATCAACTACTATGGGCGTGCCACTTGAGCAAAGGGGTGTGACATGCCAACTCGCCATTCCAAGAAGAACCTCCACTATGGCGTGCCACTTGGTATCGAAGGCATGGCACGCCAGCTCCAAGAAGTCACTTGGGCGTGCCACTTGAGAAGCCAGGCGTGGCACGCCAAGCTTGAAGAGTTCACAAATCCATGGGCGTGCCACTTGAACAGCATGGCGTGGCATGTTGGTACAATAATCCAGAGAAGGGGTTGAAGGCAATTGAAGACTGGGTGTGCCACTTGAAGTCGAAGGCGTGGCACGCCAACCTCTCAACCTCACTTAGCCGTGCCACTTGAGCAACCAGGCATGGCACGCCAATGCACAAAGATAACAAATGCAAGGACTGGGCGTGCCACTTGGTATCGAAGGCGTGGCACGCCAACCCAAGCATGTCACTATGGCGTGCCACTTGAAGGCTGAGGCGTGGCATGCCAACTACTGGAACCAAGACAAGATCATGGGCGTGGCACGCCAACCTTTAGGCCTGGCACGCTGGTATAAGTTTCCAGAGAGGATGAAGGAGGCCAATTACATGGGGTGTGCCACTTAGTATCAAAGGCGTGGCACGCCACTCACTATTCTTCACTTAGGCGTGCCACTTGAATCCCAGGTGTGGCACGCCAGTGCCATTCAGAGAGCAAAAAAGCATTGGGGCGTGCCACTTGAGTTCGTGGTGTGGCACGCCAAACAGAGGAACCACTCACTCATAAAGGGGCGTGGCACGCCAGACCCTGGGCGTGCCACGCTAGTTCAACTTTCCAGAGAAGCTTAGCCAAGCATAGAGCAAGGGCATGGCACGCCAGACCTTGGGCGTGCCACGCTAGTTCAAGTTTCCAGAGGACAAGGGAAAAGGAAAAAGGCTAGGGCGTGCCACTTGAGCTCGATGGCGTGGCACGCCAAGGTTGTTAAAGAGACGAGCGTGCCACTTGAAGGGCAGGGCGTGGCACGCCAAGCTAAAAGCAAAGAGCACGTGACACGCCACTAGAGCGCAAATGACATGCCAACTGGGAGATCACACTTATTGAGCTTCTTTTCCATCCAAAATGTAATTTTTCTTTTTCACTTTTGTAATTCTTTTATTTTACTAAGAGTAGTATAAATACCCCTAAGGAGTACTGAAGAAGCGGTTAAGCAGTCAGTTTTAGATCCACTTTTACACTTCACTTTTGAGTACTTTTTGAGCTGTGAGTAGCTAACTTCCCTCTCATTGAGAAAGGGAGCTCTGTTGTACTTGATGAATTGATAATAGTGAAATTCTTCTTCTCTTCATCTTCTCTTTGATTTGCTAGAAAGAATTTTGTTCTTAATGCTTAGTGTTCAATTATCTTGGAAAAGAGATTGAATGCAATTGGGTTTCATGGGAACCTTGGGAAAGGAAACATGAAACCATGCTTGAAATCCCTTCTCACACTTGAGTAGAATCTGGGTTTTGGTGTTTGGATATCTGACATATAATCCTCCCTCTACTTGGACCTACGATGGTGTGTGGTATAATCAGGGACCAAGCATATCTCTCTTCATGAGCAATTAGACCAAGGAATTGGCTATTGATCAAGATCTGAGAGATTGAGTCACCAAGGGATTGGGGCTCAATCAATCATGATTACCAAGAGATCAATGAGTTGCATGATTGAAGAGGATATAAGCTAGATTTGATCCAAAGAGACAACATCTCCCAATCTCAATGAATTTCTCCATTCTTATCTATCCATTTCTTTACAGCTTAATTTTACATTCAACAATCCCCTATTCCCATTTACATTCAAGTCATTTATGATTCTACACTTTACATTCTGCCATTTCTATTTTTGTACTTTATTGCTTTTCATTATATTCTAGTCATTTACATTTATGTCATTTACAATTCTGCACCTCACAATCTTATTGATCCGCTTGACTAATTCATCAATTAATTAAAACTGCTCGAATTTGCCAATCTCTGTGGATACGATCCCACTCCACTGTGGGTTATTACTTGATGATAATTTTGGTACGCTTGCCAAAAGAACTAATTCACCAATTTTTGAATGGGGTGTGAATTTTAGTCATCAAGTTTTATGGCGCCGTTGCCGGGGATTGGCTTAAATTTGACAGTGATTAAATTGATTGGAGAGCTATATTAAGCAATTTAGATTCCTTGTTGTTTTATTTTATTTAGCGCCTTTTTTTTTATTTTGAGTCCTATTTCTTTCTTCTTTGATTATTTTTATTCATCATCCATATTTCTACTCTTCTAACTGTTTGATTAATTGCACCACTCACACTAACAACCACTCTAACAAGAGTAATTTTTTCATTCATTTTCTTTCTTGATTTTTGCCTTGTTGGTTGTATGACAGGAAGAAGAAGCGGGGCTTCAACTTCCTTTGATTCTGAACCTAAGAGGACCTTCCTTAGATTAAGGAGGGAAGCAAGAGGGAAGGGAGTCGTTGGTGCTGAGGAAGAGGAATAGTATTTTGAAACAGACATGGAGGAGAATATGGAGAACCACCATGAAGAAGAAGCTCACAACCATGCTAGAGAAGGCCCAGTAAATCATGTTGGGCAAGAAAGGAGAGTCTTATGCTCCTACATCAACCCAAACCCAGGAAACTGTGGCAGCAGCATCCTAAAGCCAACAATTCATGCCAATAATTTTGAGCTGAAGCCTCAACTCATCACACTTGTTCAGAACAATTGCTCATATGGAGGAAGTGCCCAAGAAGACCCTAATAAACATCTCAACACATTCTTGAGGATATGTGATACTGTAAAGTCAAATGGGGTACACCGTGACATCTACAAACTACTCTTGTTCCCTTTCTCACTCAGAGATAAGGCAGCAAAGTGGTTGGAATCATTCCCCAAAGATAGCCTAACTACATGGGAGGAGGTCGTGAACAGATTCCTTGCAAGATTTTACCCTCCACAAAGAATCAACAGGCTGAGAGCTGAGGTGCAAACCTTTAGACAACAAGATGGAGAAACACTCTATGAGGCATGGGAGAGATTCAAAGATCTGACAAGAAGATGCCCACCAGAAATGTTCAATGAGTGGGTATAACTACATATCTTTTATGAGAGGCTATCCTATGAAGCAAAGAAGGCAGTGGATCATTCTTCAGGAGGCTCACTCAACAAAAAGAAAACTATTGAAGAGGCCATAGATGTCATTGAGACTATAGCTGAAAATGAGTATTTCTATGCTTCAGAAAGGACTCAGAAGAAGGGAGTGCTAGAACTCAACTTTGTAGATGCTTTGTTAGCTCAGAACAAGGCAAGATGATGGAGGCCAATCAAGCCTCAGTCATTCAAGACCAAACTCTTCAACAAGAAGGGAATGCACCAGAATCTGAAGGTGACTGGGAACAAGCTAATTATGTGAACAATTCATCCAGACCACCATATGACCCACACTCTAAGACATACAACCCAGGTTGGAAGAACCACCCAAATTTTGGGTGGGGAAATCAACAAAACCACAACCAGGACTACAATAAACCTTATTCATCAAATCAGCATTCCAACCATAACCCCAACCATCAAACAGGGAACCATAGATCTACCATAACTCACAGAACACATCATACCATAGTAACCAACCCATACACAACAACCTCAAACAAGATGCACTATCCTCAACTATGCAACCATGTGAAATCAAGAGCAACTTTGAGAGGATGGTGGCTGCAATAGCACAACTGTCATCACAGATTACAGGGGCAGTCTCCACCCTCATGGACAGACAAGCACAAACTGAAAGAAGGATAGACGCTAATCAAGAAGAATACAGGTCAAATCTGAAAAATCAAAGTGCAGAGATCTCAAAGTTGGAAGCACAAGTGGGGATTTTATCCAAGCAAATCCCACTTCCCACACACACATTTCCCAGTGATACCATGGCTAACCCAAGAGGGGAATACAAAGCCATTACTCTAAGAAGTGGGAAGGTTGTAGAGGAAAGAACCCCAAGCAAAGACAATCATAAAGAAGTTGCAGAAAAGCATGGGACTAAGGATGAAGCAGAGATCCCTACTCCACCTCCACCAAAACTAGTCTTGAAGCCTTATGTGCCAAAAGCACCATACTGGCAAAGACTGGGAAAAGGTGGGAAGGATGGCCAGTTCTCTAAGTTCCTAGAGATCTTCAAGAAGCTTCGAATCAACATACCATTTGCTGAGGCATTAGAACAAATGCCACTCTATGCCAAATTTTTGAAGGAGCTTATAACCAAAAAGAGGAACTGGGAGGCAAAAGGAACCATAGTATTGATTGAGGAATGCAGCGCCATCATACAGAAGAAGCTGCCTCAAAAGCTGAAAGACCTAGGGAGTTTTCAAATCCCCTGCATCATAGGGGATATCACTATTGAGGAAGCTTTGTGTGATTTGGGAGCTAGCATAAATCTTATGTCCCTAACCATGATGAGAAGGATAAAGATTGAGGAAGCCAAGCCAACAAGAATGGCACTCCAATTGGCTGACAGAACATTTAAGTTTCCACATGGGGTGGTGGAAGACTTGCTAGTGAAAGTAGGAGAATTCATTTTCCCTGCTGATTTCGTTGTGCTGGACATGGAAGAAGAGGCCAACACATCAATTATCTTAGGAAGAACATTTCAAGCTACTGCTGGAGCCATCATTGATGTGCAAAAAAGGGAACTAGTCTTGAGGTTGCATGAAGAGAAAATGCTCTTCAACGTCTTTAAAGCAATAAGCTACCCCAAGGAATCCATAGGAGAATGCATGCTAGTAGACACTGATAAACCACTATTTCATGGTTTATCTTGTGCTCAATTGAGTGGATTTTATCAACTCTTTACCCACTTATTCATAATATTTGCATGGTTTTATATTTCCTTCCTGACTTTGTGCTATGATTGAAAACATGCTTCTTTGATCTTATATTTGCTTATTATTAATCCTCTCTTATCACCATTAGATGCCTTGATATGTGTGTTAAATGTTTTCAGATATTATAGAGCAGGAATAACTTGGAGGATGGAAAGGAAGCATGCAAAAGTCAAAGAAATACAAGAAGATGAAGAAGTTACTAAGCTGTCCAGCCTGACTTCTTTGCACTCAAATGGCTATAACTTTAGCTATAGAGGTCCAAACGATGCGGTTCTAGTTGCATTGGCAAGCTCACGTCCGGGGCTTCGATTTGATATATAATATGCTATAGTTCTCCTGACTCTAGGCGACGCGATCGCGTGATCCATGCGGCCGTGTCGCAGTGACGGAAATTAGCGTGTTTGAATTCTTCTCTAGCGATTTCCGGGCTGTTTTCGACCCAGTTCGCGACCCAGAAAACACAGATTAGAGGCTATAAAGTGGGGGATTGCATCCATTCATAGAGAGGCTCTCACATTCACAATTTTAGGAGTAGATGTAGTTTTTAGAGAGAGAGGTTCTCTCCTCTCTCTTAGGATTAGGATTTAGGACTTCTCTTAGTTTTAGGAGTGACTCTCAATCCCAGGTTCAATGTTCTTTTTATTTCTTTTCTCACTTTTGTTTATGACTCTTTATGATTGATTTTCTATTTTAATATATTTTGAGGTATTTTAGACTTATGATTGCTCTCTTTAATTTATGTTACTGTTGCTTCCCATCTGAAGACATTTTTAATCCGGTAAATTTACTTTTTCCCTTTTGGTCTTGGTTAAGAAAGCAGTAACTCAGGAGTTACCTTATCTCAACATAATTGATAACTGTTATCTTTGCTAATTGAACTGAACTTCAAATAATCCCAACCTTTTCTTAGGAAATAAATAGGATTCGAAGATCAAACTAATTAGTCCCTTGACTTTCCTTTGCTTTAGTAAAGGTCAACTAAGTGGAATTAAGATTCAACTCTCATTATTATTGATAAGGATAACTAAATCTGGACTTCTAATTTCTTATACCTCGCCAAGAGATTTTATTATTATTACTTTATTTTACTTGTCATTTAAATATACCTGTGCCCATTGCCCAAACTCAACATTCCCCAGAAAACTCATAACCAATAATAAATACACCTCCCTGCAATTCCTTGAGAAGACTTGAGAAGACGACCCGAGGTTTGAATACTTCGGTTATCCAATTTTAAAGGGGTTTGTTACTAGTGACAACCAAAACGTTTCTACGAAGGGATTTCTGTCGGTTTAGAGACTATATCTACAACGCGACTGTTTTTATGAACTTCTTTACTGGCAAAAATTCTAACGTCAAAATGGCGCCGTTGCCGGGGAATCGCAAACGTGTGCCTTATTATTGGTTATTGTAAATATTTTATTTTTGCTTGTTTATTTGTTTTTATTTTTTTTTTATTTTTGCTTTTTCTTAAGTTAAGAGGTTATTGGTTTTTTATTTTAAAATTTTTATTTCATCTTATCTTATTTCAAAAATCAAATTTCAAAATTCAAAATTCAAAATTTTTGAAAATTCAAATTTAAAAATTTTCAAATTTTAATTTTCAAATTTAAAATTTAAATAACCTTTTAATTTAAATTTATTTTTATTTTTGTTTTTAATTTTTTATTAGCTACTATGAATTCTCACCCCTCTCGCTTCAAGTTTGATTCCAATGTTTTTGTTAGGAATGGAAACTATATTGAGAACAGGCATCAAGGTTGGAAGAATCAAAGATGGGAGGAGCCACAAGGATTTAATCAACCCTCATGGCAACAACCACCTCCAATGGACTATCAACAACCATTCTGTGATGCATATCAAGGCAATGGCTATGGTGAGCACTCTTTTGATTATCAACAACCACCACCATATGCCTATGAACCCTCTCCTCAACATAACTTTGGACCACCAAACTCACAAGCCCCTTTCTGCCATTCACCTCCATATAACCCTAACCCTCAACCACCATACCAACCACCTTATGAGCCATATGAACCATATATAGAACCACCCCAATTCCAACCCAATTACTCACAAGAACCAGCACTTCAATATTCACCATCTCCATATCCATCAATCCAAGAGCACTATGATCCTATTTATGAAAGCCGAGTGCATCAAGAGACAAAAGATCGTTTCAAGGAAACAGTGGATCGATTTCATGCAACCATTTGTCAATTTGAGCAGGCGATAATTCAATTAGTTTTCCGATGTTCGGACACTCAAGGAACCCCCATGGCTTCATGTGGACAATCTAATGAAGAACGTAGTATGAAGGAGATACTAGAAACTCCAGTGAACAGTACGGAGCATGATTTTGTATTGGAACAAGTAGAGGAAGCCGGAATTATTGAAGAAGAAGAATTGGTTGAAGACTTAGGAGATGCAGAACCTCCATGGGAAAGTCCAGTCACAGAACCCCCTTCCAAGATGTTTGAAATTGATGCTGAGGAGGGTGTACAACCTCCAAGGCATATCACAGTTGAAGACTTGGAAGAGGTTGATCAAGAGATGGAGATTCAAGAAGAAGAAGCACAACCTCCCATGCCCTCGGAAAGCAGTGAAGAGAAGATTGAATTGGAAGAAAGCTACCAGGAGGAAGAGGTTGAAATTGAAGAAGCTTGCAAAGAGGTGGTAATTATCAGAGAAGAGCACAAGGGAGTGAAGCTTGCAATTTCATTAAAAACTCCTCCCCCTAAGTTGCCATCATCCTTCACAACATTCAAGTGGGTAAAATTCATATCCCTTAGCTTTCTAATCCCACTTATTAGTGGAGATTCTTAGATGAGTTCAAGCACAAGCAACCATAACAAAGGATTCCCCAAATGTCCAACTTAAGGACAATAACTAAAAGTGCTAGGTGGGAGACAACCCACCGTGGTATGATCGTTCCTTTTTCATTTTTATATAGTTTTGTTTGTTTTTGAGTTTTATTTTATTTTATTGAACCTAGAGTTTTGCATCACATTCTTATTAACACTGCATTCTGCATTTTCTTTTCAGATAAAAAAAAAGCGAGCACGCGACGCGACCGCATCAGCGACGCGTCCGCGTTGCAAGGAGATGGGAGACAATATTAATATGAACAGAGAGTTTTGCAGGAGCAGCGCTAGAGGCGTGCCAATGGCACAAATCACCCCACGCGACCGCATCGCTGACGCGACCGCATCATATGGGAATAATGGCCTCCCACGCGACCGCGTCACCCACGCGGCCGCGTGACCTGAAATCGGCGTAAAAAAGGGTGTATGGCAGAAAGTTGAGCTGGAGTTGGGCTGGACCCGTGCTAGTAGCACAAGCCCTGCCACGCGAACGCATCACCCACGCGTCCGCATCATATTGGAAATAAGGCCACCCGCGCGATCGCGTCGACCACGCAACCGCGTCAACCTGGATTTTGGCAATACTGAGTTTTGAACAGAGAGTTGTGCGACCGCGAGGCTGCACTCGCGCCACTAGCACAAATCGAGTCACGCGATCGCGTGCCCCACGCGTTCCCGTCTCCCAACCTTATCGCCACCACGCGACCGCGTCACCCACGCGACCGCGTCGCCAGCGTCGCACACCTTAACCTAATATGCCAAAATATTTTATCTTCCCCAATCCTAATTTTTCCTCCCTCCTTTCTTACTTACTTCTTCTTCCCTTCCTTCCCTTCTCATTCTTCTTATCTTTTATTTTCTTTTGCTTACTTGCATACTTTCATTCATTGCATTATTTTCATTAGTGTTGGAATTTTATTTGGGTCATTGTGGATTGTTGCATAATTATTTGACAATTATATATTACTTTTTAAAGGATGCTTGCATGTTCAATTTAATACTTTCAAATAGCTTATTTACTATGCATGCTATGTGTTTGTGAAAAAGCCCATATGGCATTATGCACTTCTCTATTTTACTTTATACTATTCAATGCTTGCTTTTCATAAACTCCCTTTACTATTGTATTAATTGAAATTAATTGTCAATACAAACATGATGGTTTCTTACGAGTAATGCTTGATCTATGCTACTCATGCCCTTTGCCGGCATGCTAATAAACACCATGCATTCACTTGTCCTTATATGCACTAGCTATTTTCCATTGATGGCTTTTCACATGTACTCGCGAGCATGTGTTAATGTTAGTTATATCTTAATGTGCATCCATCACCACCTTTTTCGTTCTCTTCCTTGCTATATATATCTCTTTGAATTTAATTTACTTTCTCTTCACTTTTTCAGGATGGCCACCAAGAAAGGAAAAGAGAAAGCCATTCCCAAATCAACAGCAAGGAAAGGAACAAAAAGAGCCCCAGCTGAGGAACCACAACCCCCATCCACTTGCACATCTTAGCATGCACCGAGGACGGTGCAATCTTTAAGTGTGGGGAGGTCAATACCGATCTCCATGGGTTAGTTATTTCCTATTTCAACACCAATGTTAATTTGTTCATTGTTGCATCTGCATATTTGATTGCATGTTTATTTGATTTTGTGCATTTAGTTACTACTTGGTTAAAGTAATAAAATTCTTTTTAGGACACTATTTTTGAAAAATTTCACTAATTTAAAATGAAAATTTTTGTGTTAAACTTGTTTGAAGTTGTATTTGGAACATGGTTTTTGAGCCAAAGAACACACAACCTGTGAGACTTTGAGCTTATTTACATGGTTACATTATTTAACCATAAATATATTATTCCTGTGTGTTTTCTTCTTTATAATTGTAATCTATATTTTGTTCTAATCTATATGTCCATTATTTAGTGTATTTACATGCTTGCATATGATTGAGGCCATTGTTTGATTTTAGCTCACTTATCCCAAATAAGCCTACCCTTTAAATCACCCTTGTCAGCCACTTTGAGCCTTTTAATCCCCATTTATTCTATACTTTACCACATCACTAGCCTTAAGCAGAAAAACAAATTAAAAACCCCAATTGAATCTTTGGTTAGCTTAAGATAGAGATTGTGCATCAACTAAGTGTGGGAAATTGTGGGAACATGAGTTAATAAGGGAATGTATCATGTTTCTAATTTATTTGAATATTGGGAATTTGGGAACCTACTCATGAAAAAACCAAAATAGAAAAATAATAGAAAATTCATGTGCATTGATAAGTTATGTTTATTTCTCTACAAAAAAAAAAGAAAAAAAATATATAATATAAGTAAATAAATAAGGGGACAAAATTATCCCAATATTAAGTTTAATAAAGGATCAATGCACATGTGATAAAAATTAAAGAAAATTTGGTACATGAGTATGGGAATTATACAAAAGTGGGAATTATGGGTAGCTAGGCATGAATTTTAAAGTATATAGAGTATATGTATATTAGGTGAGAGCTTAGGTTAATTAAAGATTCAATTTATAAAGCTCACTTAGTCATATATATACCTTTACCCTTACCTTAGCCCCATTACAACCTTGAAAAAGACCTCATGATGTTTGCATTGGTATATTAAATATTGTTGATTGGTTAGATGAAGAACAAGGTTTAGAAAGCATGACTAGAGAAGAGTAGAGTGAATAACCCTATACACTTGAGATATTAGAGCGATACACACTACCAGTGAGGGTTCAATGCTTGATTCTATGTTCCCTGCTTTTATGAGATGTCTTCTTATAAGTTTACTTGCTTTTTATTGTATGATTTGAATTAGTGAAATCTGGTTTATGTTTGTCTTGAAGAGCTTATTTACTTTTAACCAAGTAGGTAGAAATATTTTGCATGTAGTTGCATTCATATAGATAGGTTGCATTTCATACATTCTACCATTCCTCTTCATCTTTATAGTTTCTCTTGAGCTTAGCATGAGGACATGCTAATGTTTAAGTGTGGGGAGGTTGATAAACCACTATTTCATGGTTTATCTTGTGCTCAATTGAGTGGATTTTATTAACTCTTTACCCACTTATTCATAATATTTGTATGGTTTTATATTTCCTTCCTGACTTTGTGCTATGATTGAAAACATGCTTCTTTGATCTTATATTTGCTTATTATTAATCCTCTCTTATCACCATTAGATACCTTGATATGTGTGTTAAGTGTTTTCAGATATTATAGGGCAGGAATGACTTGGAGGATGGAAAAGAAGCATGCAAAAGTGGAAGGAATACAAGAAGATGAAGAAGTTGCTAAGCTGTCCAGCCTGACCTCTTCGCACTCAAATGGCTATAACTTTAGCTACAGAAGTCCAAACGATGCGGTTTCAGTTGCATTGAAAAGCTAACGTCCGGGGCTTCGATTTGATATATAATATGTTATAGTTCCCCTGATGCTAGGTGACGCGACCGCGTGATCCATGCGGCCGCGTCGCAGTGACGGAAATCAGCGTGTTTGAATTCTTCTCCAGCGATTTCTGGGCTGTTTTCGACCCAGTTCGCGGCCCAAAAAACACAGATTAGAGGCTATAAAGTGGGGGATTGCATCCATTCATAGGGAGGCTCTCACATTCACAATTTTAGGAGTAGATGTAGTTTTTAGAGAGAGAGGTTCTCTCCTCTCTCTTAGGATTAGGATTTAGGACTTCTCTTAGTTTTAGGAGTGACTCTCAATCCCAGGTTTTTTATTTTTATTTATTCTTCCAATTTAGTTTCTATACCTCGCCAAGAGATTTTATTATTATTACTTTATTTTACTTGTCATTTAAATATACCTGTGCCCATTGCCCAAACTCAACATTCCCCAAAAAACTCATAACCAATAATAAATACACCTCCCAACAATTCCTTGAGAAGACGACCCGAGGTTTAAATACTCGGTTATCAATTTTAAAAGGGTTTGTTACTTGTGACAACCAAAACGTTTGTACGAAGGGATTTCTGTCGGTTTAGAGACTATATCTACAACGCGACTATTTTTATGAACTTCTTTACTGGCAAAAATCCTAACGTCAGACACCATGGAAAAGATAGTTCAAGAAGTCTTGGAAGAAGAACAATGTGGAGGAACCATTGAGCTGGAACAAGCACCAGATGGAGAACCACCACACGCAACCATGAGAAACTCAATCATGCCAACCACTACAGACAACAAAGATGCAGAGTCACCAAAACTAGAGCTAAAAACCTTACCACCCAGCTTGAAATATACATATCTGGGTGCTAACAACACTCACCCAGAGATCATAAATTCAAGTTTGAGTATGGAACAAGAAGAGGAGCTTATCCAAGTGCTAAGACAACACAAGGATGCCATAGGCTGGACACTTTTAAGATTTAAAAAGGGATAAGTCCTTCAATGTGTATGCATAAAAATCTTACTTGAAGAAGATGCCAAACCTTCAAGACAACAACAAAGGAGGCTGAACCCAACTATAAATGAAGTGGTTCAGAAAGAAGTGTTGAAATTGTGGCAAGCAGTGGTGATCTACCCCATCTCAGACAGCCCTTGGGTAAGCCCGGTGCAAGTAGTTTCTAAGAAGGGAGGGATCAATGTTGTGACAAATGAGAAGAATGAATTGATACCCACAAAGAAAGTGACCGGATGGCGTATGTGCATTGACTACTGGAAACTTAATGAACCCACCCGGAAGGACCACTTTCCTCTACCTTTCATGGACCAGATGCTTGAAAGATTGGCAGGACATGAGTATTATTGCTTCTTGGATGGGTATTCGGGCTACAATCAAATTGTTGTAGACCCCAAGAATCAGGAAAAACTTCATTTACTTGTCCATATGGTGTCTTTGCTTATAGGAGAATGCCCTTTGGATTGTGCAATACACCTGCAACATTCCAAAGGTGCATGCTCTCCATTTTTTCAGACAAGATTAAGAAGTTCATAGAAGTATTCATGGATGACTTCTCTGTATTTGGGAACTCATATTCTGATTCCCTATACTATCTTGCTCTTGTGCTAAAAAGGTGTCAAGAAACCAACCTAGTTTTAAACTGGGAGAAGTGCCATTTTATGGTAACTGAAGGGGTGGTTCTTGGTCACAAGATTTCAAAAGATGGCATAGGAGTGGACAAGGCAAAAGTGGAAGTAATTGAAAAATTACATCCACCTTGCAATGTCAAAGCAATCAGAAGTTTTTTGGGACACGCTGGGTTCTATAGGAGGTTTATCAAAGATTTTTCAAAGATTGCAAAACCCCTTAGCAACCTACTTGTCTCAAATACTCCCTTTGTTTTTTATAGAGAGTGCATGGTAGTCTTTGATGAACTTAAAAAGAAACTCTCCTCTGTACCTATTATAGCACCACCAAGCTGGGATCTTCCCTTTGAACTAATGTGTGATGCATCTAATTTTGCTGTTGGTGCTGTTCTAGGACAAAGGAAAGACAAGCTAGTACATGTTATTTACTATGCAAGCAATGTTCTTAATGAGAATCAAAGGAACTATACCACCACGGAGAAAGAACTTTTAGCCATAGTTTTTACTTTTGATAAGTTTAGATCATATCTTATTGGCTCAAAAGTAATTCTGTTCACTGATCATGCAGCACTCAAATACTTGCTTACCAAACAAGAATCTAAGCCCAGACTAATAAGGTGGATTCTGCTGCTCCAAGAATTTGATATTGAGATTAAAGATAGGAGCGGAGCAGAGAACAGGGTAGCTGACTACCTCTCAAGGATCCTACAAGAAGAAGAAATGCAGCAAGTAGCAGTAAATGAAAGCTTCCCTGATGAACAATTGATGATGATTCGAGTAGCCCAATGGTTTCCAGACATAGCTAACTTCAAGGCTATTGGGGAACTACCAACTAACATCAATAAGCACATGAGGAGGAAGCTAATCAAGAATGCCAAACACTACATCTGGGATGACCCCTATTTGTTCAAAAAGTGTGCTGATAAAATGCTAAGAAGGTGTATATCCCATGAAGAAGGGCAGGAAGTGTTATGGCAGTGCCATGGATCCGCATATGGAGGTCACTTCAGTAGAGAAAGAACAGCAGCAAAATTCCTTCAATCTGGATTTTACTGGCCAACAATGTTTAAGGATGCCAAGGAAATGGTGTCAAGGTGTGATGAATGCCAAAGAGCTGGAAATCTAACCAAGAGAAATGAGATGCCACAGCAATTCATACTAGAGCTGGAGCTATTTGATGTATGGGGGATTGATTTCATGGGACCCTTTCCAACCTCCTACTCAAATAGCTACATATTGGTGGCTGTTGATTATGTCTCAAGGTGGGTAGAAGCCATAGCCACTGCAACAAATGACAACAAAGTTGTGATAGGCTTCTTGAAAAGGAACATCTTCAGCAGATTTGGAGTTCCCAGAACTCTCATTAGTGATGGAGGGACACACTTCTGCAACAAACAACTCGAGACACTCCTTCTCAGATATGGAGTCAAGCACAAAGTGGCAACTCCATACCACCCACAGACCAACGGGCAAGCTGAAATCTCCAACAGAGAGCTGAAACGAATCCTTGAAAAAACTGTTGGAAGCTTAAGAAAGGATTGGTCTAAGAAGCTGGATGATGCACTATGGGCCTACAGAACAGCCTATAGGACTCCCATTGGGATGTCTCCATACCAACTGGTATATGGCAAGGCGTGCCACTTACCAGTTGAACTTGAGCATAGAGCATTTTGGGCTCTAAAAATATTAAACTATGATGAGCAAGCTGCTGGAGAAAAGAGATTAATGCAACTCAATGAGCTGGAGGAGTTTAGAAATCAAGCATATGAGAATGCAAAAATCTACAAAGAGAACACAAAAAGGTGGCATGACCAAAAGATAGCCAGAAGGGAGTTCACTTAAGGACAGAAGGTGTTACTCAACAACTCAAGACTCAAGTTCTTTCCTGAGAAACTTAAGTCTCGATGGTCAGGACCTTTCACCATACTCAAGGTGTTTCTTTATGGTCATGTGGAGCTCATGAAGGACAAGACTCAGAGAAGTTTTACTGTCAATGGCCATAGACTCAAACACTACTTGGGAGGCTCCTTAGTGGAGCAGAGAGTGAGCTACAAGCTCACCTAAAGATGAAGGAATGTCAAGCTAATGACAATAAAGAAGCGCTAGTTGGGAGGCACTCCAACACTTTATCCTTTTTGATTTAATTGCTTATCTTAGAAGTAGTTTAAAATCTATTGCTTTAGATAGTTTAATTTTCAGTCTCACATTTGTGTTACATTACCAAATTAGGATTAGTTTACAATTGTAGATTAGAAAGTTTGATATTAGCTTTGGCAGTTAGATTTTCGTTACACTCTTTTATTTCTTTCTATTCTGGAATTGCAACTTGATGAAGGAATAACTAATGAGGAGTGAATGGGCTGAAAACTAGCTAAATTACTATGTTTGGTGTGGCCTCCCACTCACTTAATCTAGGCTTACAAACACTTAATATCTTGATTTTGAAGAGTAAGCCCAGAGATTAAGTTTGGTGTGGCCACCACCAAGGATCACCTAGCAGCCCAAGTCACCCAATTTGAAAGCACTTAATGTTTTGGGTAAGAACATGAATGTGGCTTAATGAGTTCAGAGGAATTGGAATCAAAAGAAAATGAAAAGATTTATGTTACTCCATTCTTATGAACACATTAAATACACAATGATGGAACCAATTTATTAAGATGCCAAAGGATTAAGTTTGGTGCCCCAAGTGACACCCATCAGTTGCAATTCAAATCACTCTTGATGAGAAGGAATGTGAAGGGGTTCTTTTGTCATTACTAATGGGTTTAGTTTCAATTTCAGGAGAGAAGATGGGACCCACATGGTAAATAACTCACAAAGCAAGGAAGTCAAAGTGTACTTGCACTTTGGAACTCAACACGTGCAGAAGACACTGTGAGAAAAGAGTTGGTGCCTCTTCCCACGCTAGGAGCCACTCCCCAAGTGGGAAAACATTTAACCCTTTTTATTTCCCACCCTTCGAACCACACCATTCACCCATTATAAAAGCCTCACCTCCCCAACTCCTCTCCCACTTCAAAACCCCAATCACACGCGAAAAAGCATACATACACCCCTTATCTTCCTTTCTCTTTCTACTATCTCTCTTCCCTAACTTTCTTTCTTCTTTTTCTTGATTGGGACAATCAAGTCCTAAGTTTGGTGTTGGAGAAAAACCTTATTTTGCTTGCTTTTTCTTGGAACCCCCATTTTTTCACAACCTCAAACACACTCTCTCAACCTAATGGCACCACCAAAAAGCTCAGCCTCAAAGAAAAGAAAAACCAAGGAACCAACCTCTGGATCCTCAAGCTCCTTCAATGACTACAAGTTCCTCTCCGCATTCAACCAAAATTAATTCTATGGTTGGGTGAGTGAGAGGGAGATCATTCCAGAAGTTGGGTTTCAACTAGGGAGGAATGAGCATCATGAAATCAACATTGAGATCAACAATAGGGGTTGGTCACTTCTATGCAACCCACCAAGGAAAGTGGTAGAGAGCTTGGTGAGGGAATTCTATGCTAACGCAGTGTCTTAACCAGGACAAAACTATGGCTACATTAGCTATGTAAGGGGGAAGTCCATTGACTACAGCCCCTCTAGCATAGAAAGAATGCTAATGGTGAAGAGGACAAGCTCCACTCAGAGTTATGAAGAAAGAATGAAGCAGCAAGACCTTGGGTTTGAGAAGATCCTGAATGAAATTTGTGTGATGAATGTGCATTGGATAAATAATAAGGATGGGATACCCAACCAATTGAAGAGAAGAGATTTGAGCCCCCAAGCTAGAGGGTGGCTAGAATTTGTGAGGAAGTCCCTAATCCCCACATCCAACACTTCAGAGGTGACCAAAGAGAGAGTTGTGCTCATCTACAGCATCATGAAAGGAGAGAACATCAACGTGAGGGAGATGATCCCGAACAACATCAACAAAGTGCTGAAAAGTACTAGTGACAACACAAGGTTGGCATTCTCCAGCATTATACAGAGGCTCTGTGATGAGGCTGGAGTTGAAAAGATCATTGATGAGGTGCTTGTGAAGCAAGATAAATTCATAACTACCAAAAAGATGGCCAAAGTAGTGGCTGTTCACCCACTCAACAGGGCTAGAGAACGAAGAGCTCATGCTCATGGACCACAACAACAAGAAGAAGAGAAAGAGCCATAAGAGCAACCTCACTTCCTGGCACTTCAACCACCACCACAATACCAATATCAGCAATTTCCAAAGGGATTCAGCTGGGAACAATTGTAATGAGATGTACACCAAATGAAGGGAGACCTACACCACTTGAGGGAAGATGTCAATCAACTCAAGGAGACTCAACAATAATAATGGAGCCAAGTCAACCAGAACATTCAACAACTCCAAGGGGGTTTTGAGAACCTCAAGGAGCAGCAAGAACAATTTGACTAGGGAGAGGTGCGAAGTGCACTGGACAAAATAGTAGAGCAAGGTAAGTGGCAACAAAGGAGGCAGTATGACATCAATACACAAGCGAAGCTGAATCACTTGTGTAACGCCGTAGCCGCTCTAAACCCAGGATATCCAACCTTCATGCAAGGAATGGAAGAGCTAAGTGCAAGACAAGAGGAAATCCTAGCCAAACATAAGGAAGATGAAAGGAATTATATGAGGAGGGCAGGATTTTGGAAGCCCAAGGATGCCAAAGCACAAGAAGGTTCCTCCAAGCCAGATGAAGGTTGCTCCTCCCCTTCCAAGAAGAATGACAAAGGGAAAGGGCCAATGAACTAAAGATGAAGCTGCTCAAGGTTGTTGAGTCCCATGGTTGACACTTTCTAATTTCTGAAATCCTATTTTAAGCTTTTGTTGATTTACTCTTTTGAATAAATAATCATGCTAGGATAGTATATGTTCTATGTTTAGCTTTAATTCTTGTTTGAAGTCTTTATGAGTCTTTTTTTTACAAGAAAGAAAATGCCATGTATTTCAAGTCTTCATTTCAACATAAATAAAAGTAGAGCTTGTCTCCATAAGAGTTACTGTGAGTTGTGCAAAGACAATAAGAGAGACCAAGGCCAAGAGAGATCATCAAACAAACTAAGAAATAAGAAACTAAGTGTAGAACCTTGGATGAACTAAAAAGAAAATGAGTCATGGAGAGCAACTAGTCCTAGAAGGCATAACAAGGGAAGGTTAAGGGGTGTTCCTAGAATATCCATAGAACCAAGAGGTAGTAAGCAATAAAGGCCCAAGGCTCTGAGAATCAACTACTGGGATGGAGAAAGAAACATTAAAAAGCTCAAAAAGAATTAAAGATCTTAGTAGATGCTTGTGGTGAAGATGTGTCAAGAAGAGACCTGGGCAAGTAAATTCTTAGGGGTGTTTCAACACCTAGTACCCTAAAACTAACTGGTTTGGGAGTGCTAATTGAAAGCCTAATTAAAGGGTTGTCTTGAGACAAAACACTTAGAGTCGTGGTCAAGAAAGCAAAACAACCCTTGTTACTTCAAGGAGACAATCAACAAAAAGCACCCCTAAAGCCTATACCTGAAAGAACCCTCAAGGATCCAAGAGCTTTTCATGACATTAAAACATTCATACATGTGTTGAACACTTAGTTTTACTCTTAGTTGTATTGCAATCATTCAAAGCCAAGGCTTCAAGTTATAAAGGCTTACTCACATTGATTTTCTTGGGACAAGCAAAGCTTAAGTTTGGTGTTGTGATGACTTGCATCATCTACCCTTCTTTCTTGCATAAAGAAGACCATAAAAGAGCATAAATCTCATTTGATCAGTACAATTCATGCATTATTTGATGAATATTATAGTACACTACTTTGAGATGAGTTGTGCTGAATTTCAGGTGAAAAAGGCATCAAAAATGGGTAGAAGATAAACAAGAAGCTGGGCGTGTGAAACTGGCGTGCCACTTGGGAGCAAACGCCACAAAAATGCACTGGCGTGGCACGCCAGGAGCTAGGTGTGGCACGCCAGTACTAAATTCCAGAGGGGAGATCCAAGCATGCATGTGGGTGTGGCACGCCAGGGATTGGACGTGGCACACTAGTACAAAATTCCAGAGAGCAACAATGGAGGACACAAAAGGGGCGTGGCATGCCAGGTTGGGCGTGGCACGCCTAACCCATCAACTACTATGGGCATGCCACTTGAGCAAACGGGCGTGGCACACCAACTCGCCATTCCAAGAAGAACCTCCACGATGGCGTGCCACTTGGTATCGAAGGCGTGGCATGCCAGCTCCAAGAAGTCACTTGGGCATGCCACTTGAGAACCCAGGCGTGGCACGCCAAGCTTGAAGAGTTCATAAATCCATGGGCATGCCACTTGAACATCATGGCGTGGCACGCTGGTACAATAATCCAGAGAAGGGGCTGAAGGCAATTGAAGACTGGGCGTGCCACTTGAAGTCGAAGGCGTGGCATGCTAACCTCTCAACCTCACTTAGGCGTGCCACTTGAGCAACCAGGCATGGCACGCCAATGCACAAAGATAACAAAAGCAAGGACTGGGCGTGCCACTTGGTGTCGAAGGCATGGCACGCTAACTTAAGCATGTCACTATGGCGTGCCACTTGAAGGCTGAGGCATGGCACGCCAACTACTGGAACCAAGACAAGATCATAGGCGTGGCACGCCAACCTTTAGGCGTGGCACGCTGGTATAAGTTTTTAGAGAGGATGAAGGAGGCCAATTACATGGGGCGTGCCACTTGGTATCGAAGGCGCGGCACGCCACTCACTATTCTTCACTTAGGCGTGCCACTTGAATCCCAGGTGTGGCATGCTAGTGCCATTCAGAGAGCAAAGAAGCATTGGGGCGTGCCACTTGAGTTCGTGGCGTGGCACGCCAAATAGAGGAACCACTCACTCATAAAGGGGCGTGGCATGTGGTGCATGAAATTGTGATCATCAATGGCGCCAAAAACTTGGTACACACAATTGTAATCTCAACTCTTTATCATAACTCCGCACAACTAACCAGCAAGTACATTTGGTCGTCCAAGTAATAAACCTTACGTGAGTAAGGGTCGATCCCACGGAGATTGTCGGCTTGAAGCAAGCTATGGTCATCTTGTAAATCTCAGTCAGGCGAATTCAAATGGTTATGGAGGATTGATAATTAAAAGATGAATAAAACATAAAATAGGATAGAGATACTTATGTAATTCATTGGTGAGAATTTCAGATAAGCGTATGAAGATGCTTTGTTCCTCTTAAACTTCTGCTTTCCTATTTCCTTCTTCCAATCATTCATACTCCTTTCCATGGCAAGCTTTATGTTGGGCATCACCGTTGTCAATGGCTACTTCCCGTCCTCTCGGTGAAAATGGTCCAAATGCGCTATCACCGCACGACTAATCATCTGTCGGTTCTCGATCATGTTGGAATAGGATCCATTGATCCTTTTGCGTCTGTCACTACGCCCAACACTCGCGAGTTTGAAACTCGTCACAGTCATCCCTTCCCAGATCCTACTTGGAATACCACAGACAAGATTTAGACTTTCCGGATCTCAAGAATGGCCGCCAATAATTCTAGCCTATACCACGAAGGTTTTAATCTTAGATTAGAAACCCAAGAGATACACATTCAAGCTTGTTTGCATGTAGAACGGAAGTGGTTGTCAGTGATAAATCACTATTTTATGGTTAATCTTGTGCTCAATTGAGTGGTTTTTATTAACTCTTTACCCACATATTCATACTATTTGCATGGTTTTACATTTGCCTTCCTGATTATGTGCTTTGATTGAAAACATGCTTCTTTGGCCTTAAGTTCCCTATGTCTAATCCTCTCTTATTACCATTAGATGCCTTGATATGTGTGTTAAGTGATTTCAGAGATTACAGGGTAGGAATAGCTCAGAGGATGGAAAGGAAGCATGTAAAAGTGGAAGGAATACAAGAAGCTGGAGAAATTGCTAAGCTGTCCAGCCTGACCTCTTCGTACTCAAACAGTTATAACTTTAGCTACAGAGGTCCAAACGACGCGGTTCCAGTTGCGTTGGAAAGCTAACGTTCGGGGCTTCGATTTGATATACTGAAGCTAAGCAACGCGAACATGCGCTCCACATGGACGCGTCGCAGTACCGAAAATCAGCGTGGCAGATTTCTTCTCCAGCGATTTCTGGGCTGTTTTCGACCCAGTTTGCGGCCCAGAAAACACAGATTAGAGGCTATAAAGTGAGAAAATCTATCTATTCATAATAATCAGCTCATAATTCATAATCTTAGGTTTAGATGTAGTTTCGGAGAGAGAGGTTCTCTCCTCTCTCTTAGGATTAGTATTTAGGATTTCTCTTAATTTTAGGATTGCTTCTCAATCCCAGGTTCAATGTTCTTCTCCTTTTATTTCTTCTATTATTTTATTTTAGTTTGTTAATGTTGGTTTATGAACTCCATGTTAGATTTAAATATTTTATTTAATATAATTTGAGGTATTTCAGTTATAAGATTGTTTTATTTATGCTATGAATGCTTTCGATTTATCCAAATTATTTTCATTCGAGTAGATTCTTTTCCCTTTTGGCTTTGGTTAAATAATTGGTAACGTTTGAGTTGTCAAATAAAGCAGTGGTTGAAATTGGGAGTTGCTCCAATAACTCTAGTCTTTCCATAGGAATTGACTAGGACCTGAGGATCAAGCTAATTAGTCCACTTGATTTACCTTCATAGTTAGAGGTTAACAAAGTGGGATTAAAATCCAATTCTCATCACAATTGATAAGGATAACTAGGATAGGACTTTCAGTTCTAATACCTTGCCAAGAGTTTATTTTATTATTACTATTTTTCTTATCATTTAACATACTGGTTCCTTACTTTCAAAAACCCCCAATTTACAAGACTCAAAACCAATAATAAGAACATACTTCCCTGCAATTCCTTTAGAACACGACCCGAGGTTTAAATACTTCGGTTATCAATTTTAAAGAGGTTTGTTACTTGTGACAACCAAAATGTTTGTAAGAAAGGAATTTTGTTGGTTTAGAAGCTATACTTGCAACGGGAATTTATTCTAAATTCTAGACCACACAAAAGTTCTCTCTTCAGTTAGGCACGCGTTTATAGGTGAGAATGGTGATGAGTGTCACATAATCATCACATTCATCATGTTCTTGACTGCGAATGAATATCTTGGAGAAGAAATAAGCTTGAGTTGAATAGAAAAACAATAGTACTTTGCATTAATTCATGAGGAACAGCAGAGCTCCACACCTTAATCTATGGTGTGTAGAAACTCCACCGTTGAAAATACATAAGTAAAAATGATCTAAGCATGGCCGAAAGGCCAGCCTCAAACATGAACATATAAGTTCCAAAGATGAAAAGTGTGTAAAGGTCTGAAAATACAATAGCAAGAGGTCCTATTTATAATACTAGTAGCCTAGGGTTTACAGAAATAAGTAATTAATGCAGAAATCTTCTTCCGGGCCCACTTGGTGTGTGCTTGGGCTGAGCATTAAAGCTTTCATGTGTAGAGACTTTTCTTGGAGTTAAATGCCAGCTTTTGTGCCAGTTTGGGCGTTTAACTCCAGCTTTTATGCCAGTTCTGGCGTTTTGACGCCAGAATTTTTATGCTAATTTGGAACGCCGGTTTGGGCCCTCAAATCTCGGATAAAGTATAAACTATTATATATTGCTGGAAAGCCCAGGATGTCTACTTTCCAACGCAATTAAGAGCGCATCAATTAGGCTTCTGTAGCTCCAGAAAATCCACTTTGAGTGCAGGGAGGTCAAAATCCAACAGCATCTGCAGTCCTTTTTCAGCCTCTGAATCAGATTTGTGCTCAGGTCCCTCAATTTCAGCCAGAAAATACCTGAAATCATAGAAAAATACACAAACTCATAGTAAAGTCCAGAAATGT